>NW_026118136.1:0-33352 GCF_001640805.2 Lates calcarifer
AAACATGCAATGCACTATAGGTTCCTGAACGGTGAGTCAGAACGGTCAAAAGGTCGAGCGTGGAACGACGGACACTTCTCACCCTCAACAGTCACCATCTTGGCTGCGTAGCAGAAGGGGAGAGGCCGCTAATGTATTTTCAAACTTGTGAAAATGGCGGTGTAATTTACAAGAGAGTGAAACGTTGACTTTTAAATCAAGAGAGCAAAGCAGCTGGTGGATATTTTGGCAGGTAACAATCGCGGTCACATGTTGCATTTTCGACTAATAATTATAGTTCCAGAGAAACAGAGAAACTGCTTCTGATACAGAAGCAGCAAATCCTCACACTGGAGAAGCTGGAGCCAGACGATACTTAGCAGATTTGCTTGATCTAATGATTTAAATGATTGTTGCTGACTCTGTCAATCAACTAATTGATTAATCAACAAATTGTTTCAGTTCTAGTGCAGAGACTGAACCACTCAGTGCGACCTACACGAGGCTAAAAGGCTCTGAGCTGCAGAGTTGGTGATAATTGTCTGTGGGTTTGAGTCATTTGGTGTAAAATTAATAAAATAAAATATTGATTACTGCCGCTTTAAATACACACTATGACACCAGATCATACTTTTAGTAATTTCCTGTAATTTGACTGTATTCACGTTTATGAGCCAAGGGCTGAAGAGGTTTCAGGGTGCAGACTGACCTATCCACAAAGTATCCGATGATTGGCGCCTCGTTGACGGTGTTGGGGGGTTTCCAGGCAACCAGGACGTAGTCCGAGTTGATGTCATACGCCTTCACGCTCATTGTGCACCAGGGCTCCAGGTGTAGAGGGAGCGGCATCTAGGGACGAAGAAAAGGAGGATGTAAGCTGGGATTCCTCCATCACCTCAGGGTATGGACAAGAAAATCTTCTTCAGTGTTAAGTTGATGGAAACATGGGCGAAGAATTAGAGGAAATAAAATATACTGCACCTCCTTTTATCTATTTTCCTCCTCATTTTTTCTTTTAGGCACAATAGATTTTAATCTTTTTGACTCTATTCCTATGCACCTCTTTGATATCTATGTAATTGTGTCATTTAACTTGAATTTGTATCATAACTCAAATATCTTACGCTGATTATCGTGGGAACTGCAGAGATCCTGACTGAAGCCCTCACTAATTATCAGGTGCTGTGGCGCTGCAGTTATAAAGAAAATGATCCCTCATTTTGTCGTGTTGAGGCACATTCTGTGATCAGGTTTGGTGGGAACTGGGTGAACTCTGACTGTCTGTCTGTACATGCTGTCTGCTACTGATGTGTGAGTGTAAAGGGCTGAGATTTAACCTGTAAAATCACCTGTCAAATCAAAAACACCTGTACAGGTGGAGCTGAGATGTATTTACATTAAATGAGGTGGACGCTCCTGTTTGTGCTTTTAAATATATTTTTCCACCGTAAAAGACCTAAAAGACCAAAACCTAATCAAATGTTACAAATCTCTAAAATCAATATGGTGATGATTTATCGATGTGAAAACGCCACATGATGCAGAGCGTTGCGTCCTACCTGAGACAAACAGGTAGGCGCTGTGCTCAGCGGTGCCATCCTTAGTAAAGATGAGGAGGGTGTAGAGGCCCTCGTCGTCCTTGGCCAGGTGGGACAGCGTCAGACGGGCTGTGCCTCCGCCCAACGCCATCTCCACCAGCTTACTGGGTTTCAGCAGTTTACCTATTGGCAGACAAGATGGAGGGAACAGTGAGTAACACTAAGCTACGCACACCAGCACCACAGATGAACGAAGGAGAGGGAGGAGTGATTATTACCGTCTCTGTACCACTGGGCGAGGGGCGGCACGTTTGGGGAGGTCGGGGATGACCACCATGGTACAAACCAGGGCTGATGGAGCCGCCTTCCACACCGAAGCTGACGGGGGAACCGGTCGAGCAGACTGGACCTCCAGCTTACTGGCATGGATCTCAGTCATATGAGGCACTGGACCGCAGGGAAACAAGAAGTAAAACATCAAACAACTTCAAACCACCACCTTAAAAACAACTAGAATGATATGATTTCTGTCTAAAGGAGGTATTTTTATATTCATTTTCAGCAGGTTAGAGTACTGTAATGGTGCCTTCACAGGTCTTAGTAAAAAATCTACCACACAGTGGCAGCTCATCCAGTTTTTAAGTCCTTAAAGTACCGCGCTGCCTTCCTGTGCACCAAAGGATTTATTTTAAAATCCTATTTCTTTTCTATAAAACTCTACATTTGTACCTTACAAAACATCCAGACTCCTCAGTTCATCTGGGACAGGTTTACTAAATGATCCCAGAATCAAAAACAAACAAGGTATCTAAGATAACTAAGATAAAACTGTACTGACAATAACTTAAATCTGGGTGTTATGCTCTTTTAAATGCACTTTTAACGTCTTCTTTGTGTCTTGTTCCTCTGTAAAACAATATGAATTGTGTCTGGAAGGTCCTTGTCTTTATCAGTAGATGTTGTTGTGTTTTAAAACAAACTGGGCTCGATGATGATCATCATTACTCCACTGCCTAAATACTAAAACATATGGATGTTAACCCAGATCAGCACGTGTTCCTCTACACTGACTGTGTCTTAAACAAGGACAGCAGCTCCTCACAATAGTTTCCACTGCTTATCAGGCCCCTCACATGCACTGCTATTTGTAGCCAAATGATCCCATGTGTTACTGGTTTGTGTCCAGGCCTGATTCCAACCAAAAATGAAAAAAGACCCCTCCCGCCCCAGCTAGATTCTCAGTTACCGCTCCCCCTCTCCTCTCACCTAAACCGAGCTGGCAGGACTCTCTGGCTTCTGCTGGTCCTGTGTGGAGAAGGATTCACGGTTAGAGAGAGAGAAACACGACAGGTGGAAGCTTTCTTTAATGACATGGTGTCAGAATAAGAGGATGGCTTACTCTTCACAGTGACTGTGGCCTTGCTGGTGGCCGTACCATGCTGGTTGATCGCCACGGCACTGTACTCTGCAGTATCCCTCGCTACACACCTACAAGAGCAGACGGCAGGGAAACATGTCAACATGTCAGTCAGATTTTAGCAGAAACTCTAGTTCTACACAGGCCAGCTTTCCCAAACTGATACCTGGAATATTTCCATTGAACGGAAAGGTGCAGCCTTAATCTATAAATAGTTATAAGGAAGAGTTGGATCAAATCAGTACTAAATATAATGTGATAAGCTCTGATCATAATCTAAGGAAGCAACTTCTTCCATGTTAGCAAGAGAAAGAACGAACGATTATGTGTTGTTTTATGAGCGGAGAAGAAAAAAATATTTTTATCCACCTACTACTTCCTCAAGTAATTCACGAGTGGTGATTGTGTATTTGCTTTTACTGCTTTACCTATTCAATATGTTCAAGATTTGTGTCTTTTAGGAGTCTGTTTTAGTAGATTATTATAATTACATATTCTCCTCTTTAAATCAAAATGTATATTCAACCCTGTGAAGAGTCTGCAGGATAAAATATTCTGAGAAGCAAAACCCAGGCTGAGGAAAAGCTCACACACCTCTTTGAATAAAGCAAATTGTCAGGGTAAAAGTGGAGGGAGAAAAAGGATTCTGAGGAGTCCCCACATTCCCACCTGACTTTATGTAATTGTGATTTGTGACATATTCACATTTAACTTGACAGACGAAAAGGATCTGAGCAGGAGAGGGAAGAACCAGCTGAAAATCAAGCCCATCTTTAAGTCTTGCCACCGTAACATAGTCAAATGTTGGTACATGAAGCAGTTCAGCTCTTTCTTTCCTCAACAACACCTCGGCAGCTCTTCAAGGTCTTCAAGCGGCAACCTCCTCAAGTCAATGTTTGATTACTGCCTCTGTTGAAAAAATGACCTCACTTGGTTGGGAGTGTGCTGAAAAAGAAGGTATTACCCTTGTGACAGCAACTGAAGAGGAGTCTGAGGGTGAGAATAGAAGGAAGAAATGTGACCTTCACTCTGCACAGGACTATTTTAACTGTGATCCATTTTCTCAGCTGTGGGTGACATCGTCTCTAATTGAGTCTCTGCTCCTTTGCTAACACAACTTTTCACTTTTGCACTTCAGAAAATTCTTGATTTCGATTCAGTTGGATACAGAAAACGTCACATCACTGACCCTGCAGTGTAATGACAGAGGGCCGGTGATATTCATTGCCTCAAAGAAAGAGAGAGAGAGAGAGAGAGAGAGAGAGAGAGCAGTGGAGGAATTCATGGCTCGAATGACGCAAAGGTCAGCACTTCAACACGAACAGCTGAGGAGTCTTGAAGATGACGAACAGGCCAGCAGGCCGGGCCCGAACCCTGAATCTACACCTCCTCTCACTCTGTGTCCCTCTCCAGCCAGCTGTCTTTGAACTTTTGACACCAAATATCAACGCAGAGCTGAAAAATGAAAAGCTTCAAGTGCCTCAAAGGAGATTATTTAGCTTCACAATAATGAACTCTAAACCCTTCTAATCCTGCCAGTAATCCCTCTGTCTTTTCTCTGTTTTCCTTCGGCTTTCCCTCTTGTGCCACAGATTCCTGCATGTTTTACAAATCTTAAGCAAACAGCAGCAAAAAGCAGTTTCAAACGTGGATGTATTAAGAGAGCTGGATACAGGGCGCAGTTTTGACGCCAGTTTAGCACAGCGGCTGCTCGCAGCGCTAAAAGTATTTTCCCCAAAGACCACCATTATGTGAGAAACATCTGTGAACCGTGAACTACAACTTTCCCCAAGTGTGCAATATTGTCCCAGTGTAAAGGCAATAGGAGAAGCTAGAAACCTTTTTTTCTTGGTAACATCTTCTAGCCTGGTATCCAGTTCCAATCATAAATGTATGGTTTCAAAATGTCACCAATACTAATACCTATATTTCTCTAAATGCATATTTCCTCCCTTGTTTTTCAAAAGATTTCTGTACACTAGGCCAGTAGATGGTGATAAAATCAACGACACGGTCAAATATCACAGAGGAAAATTCTGAGCATGTGTAGCAAGGTTATTTTTCTGGCAGTAAAACTGAAATAATAGTGGCTAATTATTTATTCATTTCTAGTTATTTGACATCTGTGTCTTCAGACGTGTGTGTGTCTAAAAAGCTGTTTGTTCTCAGGATGGAGAGTGTAACTTACCTGCAAATGAGCAAACTGTGGACTCCATACTTGTTTTCTATCTTGTACTTTCCTGGAATCTTCAGTGGGTCGACCGGCACTCCGTCTTTATACCTGTGAACAATCAGCAGTCAGTCATTTCTTCTCAGGGTGTTTCATACCTACATGCTATCACTCGCAGCTGGTAAAGTTTGTGTATAGGGAGACAATAAAGCTAAATGTGTTGCGTATTTAAATAGCAGCAGATATTTACAAGGTGCTGGCTGCTGGGAGGATGTGCTAAATGTTATAGGGATTAAAGGAACAATGCTAACAATGCTAACAAACCTTTTTTGGGGAGATCAAAGGATCAATTCTAAATTTCTTCCCCACATAATTAAAAACAACTTTAAAAAGAGGCACTGTTTCTTATGGTTACTCCTGGTTCTACAGTATATGCGTGATGTGAATATTCTGACCATTTGACGATGGGCCTTGGGTTTCCCTGCACAGTGCAGAGCAGTTTGACAGGAGTCTTCACCCACACCGTGTGGGGCCGCAAGGCCACCAGAAAGTCCGGCATCCTGGGGATTTCCTCCAACAAATCCACCCTCCTGGTCATCATAGCCTTAGCCTGGAGAGAGGAAACTGCATCAAGTGAATGTATACAGCACAGTGGCCAGGACGGTGACATATTGTTTCTACACTTAATATAGTTAATACTCATTATAAGTACTTTAATACAACATGTTGTCATCAGCAACATTTCCCAGCTGAGTATCAACAATCTGCCCAGTCCAGAAGGATTAGAGAGGTGAGGTCAGCGGACAGCAGTCTGCTCTGCAGCCAGCTTTCAACTTCAGCATCATTTGTCTGTCCTCTTACATCTGCTACATGAGGCAGGGCAAGAAACTTTCATATTTAGAAGAAATTATTATTAGTATCTTTTACTGTATCTACAGCTGATGTATGATAAACAAAAGGGCTCATCATAATCTGCTATACCACTCTAGGAAAACCAAAGTGTTAGAAATAAACTGTGGCCTGTCGATACAGATAAAGGATAAAAGGAAGAAAACACTTCTTTCTATTTGTAAAACTATTCAGAGACATAAACTAAAAGGTATTTAAAGAATGATTAGTTCTACTTTATTAAAGCTTCTAGCAGCTGTCCTGAAGAGAAATGTACAGTAGAGTATCATCTGCATATTTGTGATATAAAATGTTCTGTAATTAATACTGAATGATTTGATCTTGGTTTGTAATTAAGTCAGTGATGTCAGGGTGCTAAATAAACACTGTTGGCTGTGAATAGGTAAGCTAATTAAAGAGAAACTCATTTAGTTTCAGTTTGTGTAACAAAACAAAAACAACCAACAAGACACTACAAAAGTGCAGCACCCCAAATATCGTCCACTTGGTTCCTTACCTCTCTCTGGATCTCAAGACTCTCCACTTGTGCCTTAGTAGCAATCCTCATCCTGTGGAGCTCCTCCTGAATAACAGCCAGTCCTTTCCCTACATTTGTGGCCACTCTCTGGTATTCCTCAGTCTCATCAGCACTCCTAATGACACATAAATCATATTAAATCTTCCACTAAAGTTGGAACCAGCAAACTAAACAAATAGGATTGGATGACTTCACTTGAGTGTCTGAGGGTATATGCCAGAAGTTAGATGTATTATAAATATTTAATTGTGATGTTCTACCTGATCCACAAAGAGGTTTTCATCTCTTCAAGCCTGACATTGGATAAAACTGAACTTGAAGACAGAGATTTAATAAATTGTGTATCTGATCAGTGGTTCTCTCGCTGTGCACCAACAGTAAGAGACCAAGTGTTTCCATAACCTCAGCTGTCAATCTAACACATTGTAGATACAGATGCTACAATCATATCAGCTCTGCAACACCTGAATCCAATCTTGACAACACAAAATAATCACCAACGCTATAGAAATGTGCTGTCTTCACTGGGCTCAGCTAATAAGAGACTGTAGTTCAGTATTACCTTACACTTAAAATAGCCTGACATATGACAGCAGCCAACGGGAAAACTCACCTCTGCCGGAACGCCGGCACGGTATAGGCTGGTTCCGCCATAGCCTCTGTGGCCTGGGCCTGCTCCTGGCTCACCGATTTAGAGCTTGATTTCCTATTGAAGGGAATCAGAGTCTGTTATTATGAAACAGCAACTGAAGGAGAATCCCAGCATAATGGACTTTTGGGTTTTAGTTGAGCAGAAGCAGTTGCTGATCTAAAACCTAATGATGTTAAATAAGAGCAAAAAATGGCACCAAATTCCCACAAATGAAGGTCTACTTGTCAGTAATGTCATGTGTTAATATTCTTAAATTAAAATGGATGGACAGAATATGGCACCAATCTTTTTTTTGATCCTCCCTTGGACCTTGTTGTTGGAAACCCACTTTTCTCCTTTTCTGCATACAACACAATCCTATACTAGAAATTTGGTTTAGGGAGCAAAAACTGTGATCTGTCTGCAGCCAAATCTATTGTGAAAAGGTTGATGGTGGATAGTGTCCAACATGGACGTCAAAATTTGTATTTTATTTTAAATTATCAATCGATCAAACTGAATTTTTTTAAAATCACATTCTGTATAGAAACAAAGTAAAAATAAAAATTCAGGCCTCCGTGTTTTTCTTCTCCAGTCACTCTGATGGAAAACTTCATGAGAAACTCGGTCAGTACTGATATCAGTATCTACAGCTCTGGCCACTGGCCTCAGATGTAGGTCAGGTTCAGGGGAGTGGCATGTGCCCTCTGACATAAGGTAGCGACTACATGATAACATAGAACAGAACTTGGCTCATAGTGGCTCAGATCTGAGACTTGAGGCAGTTTTAGGTCCTGCGTATCAAACTCGGCAGAAAGCGTAACTGTAGTAAGCTGCTTGGCAGAGCCAGGTGAGGTGCAATGCTTCGTAAAAGCTTGACAGAATGGTAAAATAAATAGTTGTCATGTGTCATGACCTGCACAACAATACAAAGCTAAATCTGTTGGCTGAAGCTGTAGAGCATGAGGAGCAACTTCTGTGGTCTTTACCTGGAGCTCCAGGTGGAAGTAAGTCACCGATGTCCATCGTTAGAGCAGATACTTATTCTATTTTCCAATTCTTTCAGCTTCTCCAAACTATGTCGCTTGTACTTGAACACACAGGGTCTTAAAGTATTTCCTGAGTGCCTTTACTTTAACATGCGTCGTGTTTTATCTCAAACCAGATCATTGTCAGATGGAGAAACAAATATCAGCCTACAGAGGGCCACAAGCATAATCCAAACTGCTGAAACTACATGAATCTGGAACAGCTTCTCAATATTTTCTTCAACCACAAACTGAGTAATCTTAAACTTTCGCTTGTCGTTCGCTATTTCCATAATTATTCAGTTCCACTGTGCTCAAAATGACGTAGCGCTTTGTGATGAGAAACACTTCTGTGGGCAACTTTGCACACAGACAGCTGCAAGTGGAAACAAGAGATACAGAATTTATAGTATCATAGGTCAAAGATTACCCTCTAAAGCTAAACTGCACATTTGATGCTTGCTGGAAACATGTATGAGACTGTTGAACTATACAGATGTAAAACCCAACGAAAACAAACACCAAACGGTTTTGAATCCACCTGTTTTGTTGACCTAAGTCTTGATTCGACGCTCATCCAACCTCATTGAGTAATTTATTGTGACTTTAGAGTATCTCAATGATTAAAGATTTATTTCTGTTGCCTTCATCACTTTGTACTGGACAGACTTGTTCATGAAAATCTGGTCCTGCACGGCTTCAAATCTGACGTCAGAAGACAAATGGACAGCCGGCTAGGAAGCAGACGCATATGCAGCAGGAAGTCCAGCACCCTCAGCAGCGGCTCTATGTTCTCTACCTGGCAAAGCAGCAAAAGCCGTACTCTCCAAAGTAGGTGGTGAAGTGCACCTTCATACCTTTCTGTCTGCTGCTTGACAACATGTTTAGTGTGATGATAAGCATAATCAGTTTTGACTTGGCTCACATGCTTCTTCTTATACCAAGGTATGACTTTGGAAGCCATGACTGGAACACTTCAAGGAGACCTGGCCGAGAGCACCAGGGGGGGGGGGGAGGTGAGACCAAACATGTGTTAGCCATGTTAGCAATGTCAATACAAGTCCTCCCTTTACCATTACTGTTACTGCAGCCGTTGTGGAGTCTCTGTGATACACGTTTACTGGATTAAATCAAATTAAAGAGATGCAGGATAAACAGATACTGAAAGCATCCACAGTGTTTCTTAACTGCATTCATACCTCTATACAACCTGCAGCGTTAATAATAATATCTGTGGCTGTATTCAAACTAAAACACTGATATTTAAAGAATCACTGAATACCATCTTAATCTAACAGGAATACACGTCAAAAGTCCAACATTTAGGAGACATCAGGACGGTTCCAACATATTGCCAGAGCTCAGCACTTCAAATGTTTCACCTTACAGCCTCACACAGCTCAGCTATGAATAGCTTGCAGCAGTCTGCCTCTTCCATGATTGGAATAATGAAGGAAATAAGAGTCATTACCAGTCGTGCACAGTCTTTATGCTATTTAATTAAAACTGTCATCTAGGAAATGGGACTGATCAGACTGTACAGGCTATTTTAATTTGAACAAGACTAACTTCTAAACCGAGCTGTCAAATCCAAACTCTAATTGTGCGTCCGTTGTGTACAATCAATTATTTCAACACAAGAATATTTTTACCTGAGTCTATTTGGCTGACACAAATTAGGAAAAGAGGGTCAGCAACCTCTTAATGCCCTGGTATGTAGGGAAGTACTGCTCTGGGAGATTACAACTGACTGCTGCTGCTTCCCCACACAGGAGACAGATTATCTACAGCCCATTTATTACAAACACATTTCACTTCGCCCACGTTTGACAGCAGATAACTTGTCTTCCAGCACTGATCTTCATTTTGCTAAAGTTATTTCTCCACTAAAGAAAAATCAGCCTATACTAGTGAGCAAATATAAAGAAAAGTGACTTACCCCAAGAGATTAAAACAGCGCAAAGCGGTGGCAGACCAGCCTGATGCCGCTTGGGAAGCACTTGCTGATGGTAACAAAAATATTACCCTCTCACTGGAGGAATGCTGTTCCCCTTCCACCCCATGTATGGAGGCACTTAAGACTATATATAGCATTTACCCCCAAATTTTGCTCTCATTCTGCACTTTGGAGATGAAGAGTGTGCATCTGTACCTGCAAATTTATTAAAGTATTTTGAGGTATGTTTCATCCACTGAATTTAACCTTTATTTTATTAAACTTTTAGTGAAAGATTAAGGCTTTAAAAATTTACAAACATTCATGGAGTCTGGATTTGTAAAATGAAATATTTTCACCCAACAATATTTCATTTCAGAAACAAATCAGTGTTAAAGTGTCATGATGCAAATCTTCACATTATTGACAAGAAGACTTCTAACAAGTTTACCAAGAGGTGTCACAGCTTTAGATATCAAAAATATTCATTTGTGCAGCAGCAACAAAGGTGTTTTGAGATCATTTTCTGGCAGATAACAACACTGAAAGCCTTATGAGACCTTTTTAGGTTTCTCGAGACAGCCTGTCCTCCTTGGCTCAACACTTGTGAGCAGCAGTCAGGCTATTTTTAACAGCAAGTCCTCCGTTACAGTGATACCCCCAAGAGCCCCTGGCAGCTATTTATATTCACACAGTCTATTTAAGAAATGAAATAACTGAGGATGCAGAATAAAAACTTCCTATGTGGCAGAGTTAATGAAACTCTGATGTGACAGGAAACGTCACAGTGAACACAGGAGGCCTCGAGTTTATTGCCCAGACGACCTGCAGTTGTTGCCACGTGGCTTCATTGGAAAGATCACCTGCATTTTTCTGTTTAGAGGAAACTGCTCTGCAACTTTACTTTACTGCAAATTAGATTCTCTATTAAAATACATACTTGGAGTATACAAACGTCCTCCTCACAACCCACAGTGTAGGATTTAGACATTTTTCAGATTTTGGCGACACCCAGTGGAAATATCAAGAAAGACACCGTGACATTAGTGCATGTCAGTAACCTTAATTTAATACATGTAAGGTGGGAAAGGTGACTGAAGGAGCAGTGTAAAAATAAACCTGACCTATCTATATATACATTTTAGCTGCAGTGTGGGAAGGTTTAGGTGGAATCAGGGAAAAAAAGAGAAAAATTCAAAGTGGTGATCAATCAATTAAGTAACTTAAAACAATGCAAACATAAGAAAGATGGTAAAAGGTTGAAGGTAACTATTGCATTGGCACTTACTGCAAGTGTGCTGACTCCAGAGCTTCATCCTCCATTCATACAAATGGCCTCTCCTGCAAAGACAAACCCTCAGTTCATCCACACATGCAACATAAAACAAAGACTGAATTAACACCTTCCTCTTACTGTATTCAAATGGGAAAAAAGCAACATACAGTATATAACATAACCTCTCTGTGCCTGACCTCTGGTGTCTCCTCTACTTATACCTTTAAAATAAAATAAGAAACAAAGATAATAATGTATGCAAAACAAAAAAGTGTGAGGCAGCAGAGGCTGTGATACTCCAAAAACACTGGATCCTACATGTCCCATAATGCAACTCAGGCAGAGCTTCTGCAGAGTGTTGGCCATGACTGGTAAACTGATTATCATGTGAAACATTGGTGGAGTGCCCCTTTAAATCCACATTCAGTTTAGTGTTATTGTCTGTTAAATGCTGCCACCTGCTGTCTATTTTTAAGAAGTTGATGTGTGGATGATGTTTACTTTCTCTGTTACTAATGAGGACGACAGGAAGCAGGGAAGCTTGGAGCTTTGCAATTATTTTGAATTTTGTAAGTAATAATAATAATAATAATGATAAACTTTATTTGCTCCCAAACGTACATGCATAATTAAAGTAATGTTTGTTTTCTACATTTTCCAATGGAATTTTTTAAAGCTTTGAGCCGCACAAACAAAACCCACTCCAGTTGTTGTGCAGTTAGTGTTGTTTCATCCTTTGACCCTGAACAGAAACTCTCTCAGGCTTATTTTAACTACAGACCACACTCACAGGAAATGTTCACTAATCATCACTACAACATCAAACTACATGAGTAAAGAGCAGATCGTCACCAACACGATGACCTGTGCTCCCAAAACAAAATCAGGCTGAATCAACACCTCTGACCTCTAAAAATCAAACATTATGAGCTTCATCTAATTGATCTTTTTTGTGCAGAGAACTCAAGCCTGGTATGTGTGTGTGTGTGTGTGTGTGTGTGTGTGTGTGAGCCTCATTCCTCTCCCTGGCCCCAGCACACGGCATGTTTGGAATAGGACTAAAAGAGGTTATTGGAGCATGATAATATGATGATCGAGAAGTTCACAGGTTTGAGGGGCATTGTCACAGCGAAGCAACATCCACCTCCGACTAAAGACTCTAATGAACTTTGAGACCATAAGAGACACAGCTGAAACGCATGATAACATTTCTGACTGAAGTAATGAGGAGAAATTCCAATATATTGCTACTGGATAATAAACAGGTCAATAACTTTTTCTTTCACTGCTGTTGTTCGTAATCTGGTCTGTCACTTGGTCCGTTTACTCGTCCAACACTTTGATCATGAGCAAGAATCTTAGCAGCTACTGACCTGATTTTCATGGTATTTGCCCTGGATATTTATGCCCCCTGCCCCAGAGGATGATTATAAATAATATGGGTGACCCCTTGACCTTTCCTTTGGCTCGCTGTCATGCCAAAACTTCCTCTTAGCAACACTTTAGTTAAGAGAAGAAATCTTGAAAACTACTGGCTGGATTTTCACAACATTTGTTGTTAATATTGATGGTTTCCAGAGGAAGACTCCTCATATTTTACGAGTACACAAGAAATATTCCTAGTGAGTTTAATGACCCCACCATGTTTCCTTTAGCAGCACTTACAGCCTAACTTTCTTTACAGATTCACTGAAATCAGTTAAAACAAACACACAGAGCAGAAAACCTCCAAAGGAAAGTTTAACACCATCTCTTCCCCAGTTAAATGACACACATGCACCCAGCAGTCCACATGATGTAAAAAAAAAAAAACTTCAAACACATCACTTTCAAGAACAGTGACAGTTCACTTGCTGCACTAATGGTTTTAAAGTTGAGTCTGACTGTTATCCCTGTTTTCTTTCTTTCACTCCCACTCACTCTAAGAACAGATCATTTGCGTATAAATAAACCACATTTCCATAAAGTACAAATAAATACTTCCATGCTAACATCTGCAGGTTTAAAAACTACAGTTATAGTCGCTCATTTTTGTCACTTCATAAAAAATAACTACATGTACTTTATAAGTCCTCAATGTGACTCTGATTATCCCTCCAAATCTTTAAAGCCCTGTCCTGGCATCAGTTCCTTGATTACACTGACAAAAGGTTTAGTTAGAGGGTGTATTGGGTTTCTGTGTCAGCAGGCTCTGAGTCAGTAGGGGCACTGTCACGACTACACAAACGAAGGTCACCCGAGAAGGTCACCCTGAAGCAGCCATGACACCAGGCAGGACATTCTGCCTCAGAGGGGAGAGAATGAATGCTAAGCCCTCCCTCCCCTCTCTGTTTTTTTTTGAAGGGGGAAAGGACAGGACAGGAAAGCCGTTCTTTTCATTCATGCACTCAGTGAGTCGTGGTTGCAGCCTGCAGGAGATGGGACAGAGGAGGAGGGAGGAGGGAGGAGGAAGGGGGAGTTCAGGAAGGGAAGTCCTAAAGCGCAGTGGTTCAGGGGGGAGAAAAGAGGGACGTCAGAGGCTCTGCACGTCACAGAGTCAGCAGACATGAGCTGTTTTACGCAGAGCGTGGTGACGTAACTGAGCTGCTGAGGGGGTGGGGGGTCGTGTCTGACTATGTATAGCAATTCTGAGATTTGTTGCATCAGGTCTCATCAGTAATTCAAAGAGGGCCTTCAAACCACGTGTTGTCTTTAACTGAAAAGGGTTTTCAAAGTGCACTGCGCTGATGAAAATGGTTTCCTTACAGCGGATTAATGTCACTCCTGTTGTCTGAAAGGCTGAATGCTTCACGTCTGACTTTATGTTCTTTTCTTTTTAGTTGTAGTTTTTACAGGAATTAAAAACACAGGTGATGCACTTTACTGTGCATTTGACCTTGTGAATATTTGACCTTCGTGCTGATAAAAGAATTAGATTCAGTTTCATTTTATCTACTTCCATCCAAAGCTATTGTTCTCCTAGTGCAGGGTGAAGACTTTATGTCGAGCATCAACCCTCTGTAAAGTCTATTCACACAAAAAACTGGCAAAGTAGAGAGATAAGAGATAAGGTGACAGACATGAACACTACATTCGATGAGAAACCCAAACTAAATCTCTCTGTTCTGTTCTAGAGGCCCAGAACTACACTAGCTTCTGTGTGAGCTTTCCAATCAGTCACTGATTTACACCTGGAGCTGCAACTGAATGTAATTAACTTCCTGGCAGAACAGAAAACCAGCTTTCTACTCAGACTACCACCATATATACTTTAAGTTCCCTGTTTTGACAGATATCACACAAGAAATAAATGTATTGTGTTTTTCTTACATTTTTTGGTGTAGATTAAAGTTTGGAACATTTTGTGTTTTTGTATAACAGAGCAATTCTCAAAATAAGGATGTTCTTATGCTGCTAACGCCAACCTTGCAGGCAATCCTTGGGAGTGAAAATACCACGTTCAGCCGTCTACTCTGAGTTTGGATATTTAAATTATCAAGCAAATTTTAGAGCAGTTTGGAAGTTGCCCAGCATGACTTGGGGTATCTTTCTGCAGTGTGACTCTGCTGTGGGAGGGGAGGGGGCTGTTGCAGGAGATAAGAGAGTCAGTCACGAGCCTGTTACTCTAACTGTAGTACGCATAAAGCTGTGAGGAGATGCTTGGATATTTCAGCTTGTATCTTGACGCCCTTCAGCCCGTAGATGATGCTGAGTGCGATGCATCATGAGGAGAAATGATGACATCATCATGTGGTTGCCCTGCCCCTCCGCACGTCCACCTCTGGGTGCCGTGGCAACGTGAGAGACGTGCCGGCCGGGGGAAGTCTCTCTGGCTCTCTGCTGGGAGAGCGGCAGGTTATTGTGCAGATGCAGCTTCCTCCCTCTCTCCCTCTCTCCCTCTCTCCCCTGCTGCCTGCAGGAGAAGCCCCCTCCTCTCGTCTACCCCTCCCGTTCTTCCTCTCCCTCACATCCCCCAGCTCAGCCAATCAGAGTGCTCAGTGGGGGCAGGGCATTGGAGAACAACCATTCCAGTGCAGAGCTGCTGCATCTCCCCAGAGCTAACAGGGAGCTAGCGGCTCGGAGGGAGGAGACACGGTCAAACCCAGCCTCTGTGTGTGCTTGTGTGTTTAAGTGTGTGTGTGTGAAGCTGTGAGTGTGTGCCTGTCGCAGACTAGCAGGCACGGCGGCTGCTGCACTCTTGTTTCACCAGACTTTTTCCTTTTAACCTTGCCTTGCCACGGCGCCCCAGCGCAGGCCTGCTTCCTGCTCCACTTCAGGATAAAGAGGGATCAGCGTGGGGGGACAGGAGAGAACGGACGGCAGCCTTCCTCTCCCTCCTTCTTTACTCTCTAACCACCTCGTAGTCGCTGACAGCTCCTGGCGGACGTGCAGGCAGGATGATAGCGGCTCAGCTTCTGGCCTACTACTTCACCGAGTTGAAGGATGATCAACTCAAAAAGGTGAGTGAACGCAGCTTTAAACTGCCACGGTGGTGCTTTTGTGTTGGACTGGAGAGTTGTTACATATGACAGCAGCCTGGTGGACTGCCATGGATGCCGGTTAACGGTGGCTGCATGTCAGCGTTTGGCCTGTGGGGCGTATCAGGCTGGGAGAGGAGGATGCAGCATTTGGGAAGTAGAGGAGGAGGAGGAGGAGGAGGAGGAGGCCACGATTAACTCTAATTTAGATTTGATTCTATTTTAGTTTGTCCAGGGGTTAGCAGTGTTTGACGTGAATGTCCTTGACAAGTGGGCTGTGGTCAGTGATGGTGGGGAGGTGCTGCAGAGAGACCCTCATTATCGAGTGTTTCCGGAGCGCCGGTTGCCAGGGCGTCTGAAGCAGACAGGTGTCTGTGAGCGGCTGCTGGGAAAAGTCGTGAGCTTTATGATCTCTTTCTGCACACACTCATTATTACTCTCTCTCTTGTTTAACCTCTTCTCTCTTTACTCGGTTGTTCTTTTATAACCTCTGGTTATAAGACTCATTTAGCAGAGCACAGATGTTGCTCTGCATCAGTGAAATCTGAGCTGCAGCCTGTGGCCATCCAAACACTCTGACCCCTGGGTTCAGTGGAAATTAGCTGCTGGATGGGATGATGGACCAGCAGGATGCTCCCAGGGGTGAGGCAGCGGCGGGGGGGCGAGTGGGAAATTCATGATGTCATGCGTGATGTCACAGCGCAGTATCTGCACGTGCCTCTGATGAAACAGGCCGCTGCAACTTGACTCGAGTCCCTGCTGGTGTGAAAGCATTCCTTGGATGGATGAAGGTTCAACCCTGTAAACCCTGGATGTGACTGGTACACTTAAGACCATATTAAGAAATGTAGTCAGATTTAGCGGCATGCAGAATGACTTTCTGTTGGTTACAGAGGAGCAGTGATAGGACAAAAACAAAGCGCTGAATTTGCAGCACACTTTTCACAGAACTTTTCCAAAGAAAAAAACAGCGCCTGACTAAATTTCCAGGTAATGTATCCAAAATAAAGCTTTATACAAACAGAAATAACGTGGTGTTGAATGTTGAATGAATGACCAGCCTCCAAAAGGCTGACGGTGAAGGACAGGAATAAAAATAAGGTGCTTCTCGTTTACTGGAAATCATCTTGTCTTGCTGAGAGGCTAATAATAGTAAAGCTACACAGGGAAACCTGATGAGAAACAAATGTATGGACTGTGTCTCATGCCACAGAATAGACTGCTGGACTGTGGCGTGCCTCATGGCATGCACTGCGTGATTATGTAACAACAACAGCGAGTGTCCAGCACAAATCTCCTCCTAACAAACCTTCCATTAATTAGATGTGCTGTAACTGTAACACAACAATTAAACTGCACAAAGCAGCTCATTATTACACTGTGTCACTTACTGATGTAGTGTTTTATAAAGGCAACATATCCAGTCATAAAACATGATGACAACATCTCCATCTTATGTTGCTCTGCAGTTATTTTTCACAGTTTTCACAACACATGGTACTTTGTGTTAAGTGAATCAATCTATTGACTTTTTAACTACCACTCCGCCTCAGGATCCAATCTCCCAACATGCCTCCAGTGCAGTTTGAAAAGCAAGCGGTAACACAATCTAAGGTGTCCTGACATGGAAATAATGGATGAGGCGGATGGAAACAATCCACAGTTAATTGTTACTTCACAGTGCTTTGCTGCATTTATACCATTCTGACGTAGTAAAGGAAAACAGGAGGACAGGAAGAAGTTAAATTAAAGTTAAGGAAAAAAGTTCAAATGTCTTGCTAGCCTTTACTTTATTGTGTATTTAGGCATGTTTTTTTTTCCTTTGTGTCTTTTCGTCAGATCGATAAGTACCTGTACTCCATGCGGTTCTCGGACGAGACGCTGAAGGACATCATGAACCGTTTCCGCAGGGAGGTGGAGAACGGGCTCAGCCGCGACACGAACCCCACCGCCACCGTCAAGATGCTGCCCACCTTCGTCAGGTCCATCCCCGACGGATCAGGTAGAAACAGTCTCAGGGCAAAAACAGAGCATATAACTGAACACATATGTACAGTAAATCATCTTAAAACTTAAACTTAATGCACTTTACAGCTGAGTTTCAAAGTATTTAAAATATCAGGGGAAAGTTAGGTATTCAGGAACACTGTCGTCTGAGTTACTTTATATTTGTATTTGTATGTATTTAGTCTGAATATTCATAGACTGAACTGTGTTTTGTCCTTTAATAGAAAGTGAGTTATACTGTATACAGTCCATCTATACTGTAAGCGTGTTAAAGCACATCCTGATGTATCTGTTTAAAAGAAATGTGCTGATGTGTTAAAATCGTCAGGCCTGTTCTGTGACATAAGCCTCTTTGTGCTCTGGATTTGGACTCAGTAGATCACTATTGTTTTAGCTGCAGGGCCAAACAGTTCAAACTGCCTGATCACATGCTGTGTTCATCTCTGAACATACAACCACTGCCAGACGAAATAACATAATCTCAGTTTTATTGATTCTGATTTAAATCTGATGAGGGACAATTTAATGACCTGTGGGCTTCTATAATCCATTCACAAGCTTGTACAAGTTATTTTCCATCATGATTGTGTCTTGTTTATTTTTAATATTGATAACAGACTAGGACAAACTAAAGCTGCAGTGTAAATGTAACTTCAAGATAATAAGATGGAGAAGTCATTCCACCATTAGCTGAAGAGTCACAGTAAAAAAAAACTATAAAGTTGCAGGAAAACAAATCTGACTTTGCTTTAATTTCAGGTTATTTTAATAATGTAATATTACAGGTTATAGTAAGTAACTCACTGGAGAGAAGAACCAGGAATATGGAATTAATGGGGCAGTAATCTCATCTGAACAGCTCTTAGAGTCACAGTGGTCAAAGTCAAGAGGTTCTCTGCACAAATCAGGCCTGTACACTGCCGAGCTCAGTTTGTCCTTGTTAGTAAACAGTGTCCATACACAGAAATAACATCGAGTGCCTGTTGGACATGTTGAGGCCCCAACAGGGCCAGTGGAGGAGGAGGAGGAAGAGGAGGAGGAGGAGGGGGACACTGTCTCACATTATAAATAGCCTCAGGTTTCAACAACTACATGAGGTTGGAGGGGATCAAGCAAAGGGCAGAGTTGAAGTTGTGGCCAAACTGATAAACATTAGATCAGGAAGAAGGCAGGAAGGAGAGATTTTCTTCTCCTGGAACTCGTACTGCAGCCTTTCTGTGTCCTTTCTGTGTGTCTCAAAGGAAAATGACTAAATTAAATCATGGCTAAGCTCCAATGATGTCAGTTCACACGGTACAGTAATCTTTACCGCCTAATAAGATTAGAATAAAAGTAAAAGCAGATGAAAATATAAATGTACAAAGACCAGCTCATCCTAAAATTTCCCTTTTCAGCCGCCTCACAAATCCAGTCTAAATCTCAGAGTTTAGTCTTGACTCGTCATCTCATCTCATCCATGACGGGCACGGTTTCCTGTGAATCCCCTGTGAGTTGACTCTTGTAAGGGGAGGGTGGACTCTTCAAGTTAAGAAAACTATACAGAGAAGCAAGTAAGCAAACACTTCAAACGGCTATTGCTGAAGGAAATCCAGCCATAAATCATCAGATTGGGTTTTGATACGATAAAAATACCTTAAAATCTTATCTCAAGGTCTACTCACTACTGACAGTGGCTTAGTTGTCAAAATGTTAAAGTGTAGTAGTGAATTTTGGTCACAAACCAACCGTGAAAATGCATCGGATGCTGTTGAAAGCCCCTAAAAAGCTAGTGAGAGGACTTTGAGTTAAGATTTTTTCGTCATAATGAACTCCAAACATGTCTGTAGATCTAAAATCAAGCAGTTCAGCTACTGCTAGACCTAATTCTTCTCAATAATAACCATGAAATTTTGTGTTTAGGATCAGTCACCACGCCCTTCCAGTGCAAAAACATCAGTTTCCTGCAAAGGAAATCCATATGTAACTGTCTTCTGATTGTTTAAAAGCTTATTCAGTTGTCTTCAAAGTATTTTAGATGTAGATCCATTGACCATATATCATGGAAAAGTCCAGCAAGTCGTCCCAGACACAACACTTTAATCGATACTCTGAATCCAGAGTCTTGGTGCTTGTGCATCTCTATTTCAAGCTTTTCTTATGGTAGTTTACCACCAACAGGACCATGTATATAACCAAGAGGTAGCACCACAGCTTACATATAGTAGCACTGAGGTTAAAGTGGGACATGAGCTATAAACTGGACACATGCTCTGCAGCAAGTCAGTAACACGTCTATATGTCAAGCCTGGTCACATCTCATTCCAGTCAGGTCAAGGGGATAAATAGCGCAACGCAGCAAACACTACAGTCATGTCGGCACTAAATGAAGAACATTGTTTTAGTCTGGGAGGCAGGTGCTGGACATTTTATGTAACTTAAAGGTCACAGGTCAGATCCCTGAGACAGTAAACGCATTATTACATTAGTGTCCAGAGTCACTTTAGATCAGTGTCAGAAAAACGTCTGAAAGATAAATTAAGAAGTTAGTAGTAATCTCCCTACCTGGATTTACAAAGTAGTAACATTTTAGAGCTGGTAATGACCTATATTTCACCAGTTCAGTTTTCAATGAATTGAAAGCAACTCTATCTAATGTTACGACAAAGCCTCTGTCTACAGAGCATCGATTTACATTTGGGCGTCTTGCCTGGAGCGACACTCTACCTCTCCACCTGACTCACAGCTCAGTTCACATAAAAGGGTTTTGTGGAAAAATGAGCTGAAATTAGGTCAATTTTTTTTTGTGTGTGTGTGTGTGTGTGTCTGTTAACAGGCTTTTCCCTTTTCATGTTTCTGATGGGTTCAGTTTGGGGTTGTTTCTCTTGCTGACTTTCATCGTAAGTTTGTTGTTTTTGTGTTTTATCACCTGTCACAGATCTAGATTCTTAAGACAGACTGCTCTGACCTGCAACCTAATAACGGCAAGAAAACCAAAATGAACGGAGCGAGCACACTGCTCTTATTAATGTACAACTGCTGTCAGGAGGAAAAAGTCATGTCTTTAGCCTTTCTAATTTTCTAATTTTCCAAATAGATTTAAGGCTCCATTTGACTCAAAACCCTTTCTTTAACAAAGCCCAAACAGAGTGCTGTACAACTAAAACAACTGTCTCTTAATTTGCTGTTCGCCCCTGTTTTACTGTGCATATTAATGAGAACAGGAGACAGGTGAGCAGGTGGATCTGGCTGAGTGACTGAGGTGGAGAGGACAGTCTGAGGACATCTGGTGGACGGATGGAGAGTTGCAGGAGATGGAGGCCAAAATAAACAGGACTAAAACAGGAATCCTAACAGTGGGGATGGAAGGTGCAGAGGAGGGAACAAGAGAGGAATGGACAGTTATAAAGAGGTGTTGATTTAATTTTATGGGTATTTAGGAAGCTGTGGACTAAATAACACAACCACAATGAATCATAAGCACCCAGCAAATCAGAAAACAAGAATCTATCCCGCAGGTTAGCATTTTAAAATCTCTAATGTTTGCTGTGTGTTCTCACGCCGACAGAAAAGGGGGACTTCATCGCTCTGGACCTTGGAGGATCCAATTTCCGGATCCTGCGTGTTAAAGTGACGCAGGACAAGAAGCAGCCGGTTCAGATGGAGAGCCAGGTCTATGAGACCCCTGACGACATCATCCACGGGAGTGGGACACAGGTAATTACAGATATCTACTGTTTCCTTCTGGATATTTCCTAAATAGACCTGGTTTATATCATCAACAAAAACTGTGTGATCCAGGTCAGAGAGTCGATTGTTTCCACTCAAAATATTTAATGTTTGCCGTCTACACAGAGCTGAGCAGTAAGGTCAGGTCGGAGCTCAAATTGTGTAAAACGAGCTCCTTAGTAACGCTGAGAGTAACGAGTGTGACGTCAGAACCGTCGCTGACCTACGCTGAACTTGTAGAGAACAACTGGCAGCTGCTTTGTAACACGATATCCAAAACATGAGCGACCGTCTGAGGCTGTGTGATTGGTCCAGAGCACGACTTACACAGACAGAACAAGACAGATGCTGTTTAATGACATGTCGAAGCGACAGCTGGCCAGAAGTGTAACGTGATATATGAACAGGTTTGTTAACAAAGAGGTTTATTTGCGTCGTGAGTGACTTTGTCAGATATAACATTTTGGACGGCCTCTATCAGGATGAAGATGTGTTATTTTTATGCAAGTATACAGTTACAGTGACACGAGGCCTTTCAGAGAGCTGCTCTAGCAGCATATAAAGACAGAAACTTGTTGACATAATGTTATGAATTTTTGTGTTGCATCTTGTGAATTGGCCACGTCTAGACTTGTGAATCTGTTACTAAGCAACCAACTGGCACATCAGGCACATCACATATTAGCTGTTTATTCTGGAAACTTGCACCTCCTCCTGATAAAGGTTTCATGTTGTTAAATACAAAACCTGACACAGAAAAGATTCCTCTGCCACTGTAGAGGCTTTTAGACTAAAAGCCATTTGACTCCTGGTTATTCTACAGTGTTAAAGTCCTCTCTCTGTTTGCAGCTCTTTGCCCATGTCGCGGATTGCCTGGGTGATTTCATGGAGAAGCAAAAAATCAAGGATAAGAAGCTTCCTGTAGGATTTACGTTCTCCTTCCCCTGTGCCCAAAGCAAACTGGATGAGGTAAACACTTCAAGTTAAAGGGATAACTGTGCTTCACATGCTTATAAACTTGTTCTCATAATTTTAGACGTCCCAAGAACACTTTCAGAGCAATGCAATGATATTATAGGATTGCATTTTCTGTGTATAAAACGTGTATAAAACACAAAAAGTAAATGTAGTGTGCAGTCATTGTCACAGGATCTTTTGTAGAAACTTGGTGAATGTGGTTTTTGGAGATGGATGCTGTGGTTGGAATAGCAATGGGTGGACTTTTTGGACTTGCCAAGTCTGTCTAACTGTAACTTAAAGTCTGGCCTTATAAAACTTCTTGTTTTATAGGCGGTCTTACTGACATGGACAAAGAAGTTTAAAGCCAGTGGTGTAGAAGGCATGGACGTTGTGAAGCTGCTGAACAAGGCCATTAAGAAACGAGGGGTACGTTTTCTTTTTAAGTAATTAATTTGACGAATAGACCAAAGATGACTGTAAATTTAGATTTTTTTTTTTTTAAACATAATCTTGTTTTTTCAGGATTATGAGGCAGACATCATGGCGGTGGTGAATGACACAGTCGGCACTATGATGACCTGCGGTTTTGACGACCAGCGTTGTGAAGTGGGCATCATTATAGGTAAAGACACAGACTACGTTTTTAAAAAAGAGCTGCATCTACTGCAAGTTAAAATTCCAGGAGAGGCTGTTTTAATCTTTTATCAGCGCACTTTCATTTGGGCAAAAAGCAAACAACTCAAGTGTCCAAACTACCATACGGCACCATGAACACAGTTCTACATGTGAGGGCGCCAGAGGAACTATAATGTTACCCTGGCGTCCCTCTGCCTACTGAGCAACACAGAGCCTAAGTCATGCAGCTCTGCATCCATTCAGGAACGGGAACAAACGCCTGCTACATGGAGGAACTGCGTCACATCGACCTGGTGGAGGGAGACGAAGGCCGGATGTGCATCAACACCGAGTGGGGTGCCTTCGGGGACGACGGGTCCCTAGAGGACATTCGCACAGAGTTTGACCGTGAGATCGACAGGGGTTCTATCAACCCAGGGAAGCAGCTGTAAGATTTGCCTTTAAAATTTCAGTTTTTGTTTTTGTGAAAAACATATTTAATGCCAGAGATACTGAGTGTACAGGACAGATGACATGCGTCAGTATTTCTGATTATGTAGCAACATCAGCAAACTACTACAACAAAGTAGATTTATCACTGTCCTACTTAACCCACATATTTTACACACACCACTCTAGAAAACATCTGTTTTTGTTCCTCAAGTGCAACCATAACATTATGTAAAAGAAAAAGAGGATAAAGGCCTCCCAAACTCCAACCAAGCAGAAGCAGCGTGTCGGTTCTATTGTGGGCCTTAAAAAGAGAGGATGAAGTGACTAATGCAAACTGTATCCATGACTCCTCATCTGAAAATGCTTGCTGTGTTTTGCTCTGCTCAGGTTTGAGAAGATGGCCAGTGGGATGTACATGGGAGAGCTGGTTCGACTCATCCTGGTCAAGATGGCCAAAGAGGGGCTACTGTTTGAGGGACGGATAACCCCCGAGCTCCTGACGAAAGGGAAAATTGAGACGAAACACGTCTCTGCCATTGAAAAGTGAGTGGGGAGAACGAATTCTAGTGTGATGCACAAAAGCTGTTTTTATAGGAATGTGCATTTAAGGGTTTGTGTGACTTTAAAACTCACTCAACACAACCAATCGTGGGAACTTAACTGGAAAAACTCCAGGCTCTGCAGTTTCATGGATTAAATTCTTAATAACGAGAAATAAACCTTTGGTTTTAGGACTAAAGAAGGACTGAAGAAGTGCATGGAAATCCTGACGAGGCTCGGGGTAGAGCCTTCAGATGAGGACTGTCTGGCCGTGCAGCATGTGTGCACCATTGTGTCTTTCCGCTCAGCAAACCTAATTGCTTCAACACTGGGAGCCATCCTCACTCGCCTTAAGGACAACAAAGGCGTCGCACGCCTCCGCACGACTGTGGGCATCGACGGGTCTCTCTACAAGATGCACCCTCAGTGAGTACTCGGGAACTGAAGGGCGAGTTTAACAAAGAGTAACATCAAGCGATGCTAAGTACTACAATGCAGCATCTTCCATGTTTTACTTTATTTTCTCCCAAAAGACCAACAAAACAAAGATGAAATGACAACGACAGTGCTTAGGGACCACAGCGAGGAAACTGCCAGCTAAAATAAATTCTTGAAAACAACATCGTCTGGGGAATATAGAGGATGCACATGAGACTTTTCGTGGGGGGAAGATGTCAGATTCCCATTAATCAGTCTTAAATGAAAACTCCCACACAAATCCAAATCACGTCTGCTGATCTGATCTCATTGTTTTTAACGATTCTAAGCAAACTGAAATTAAAAACTAACACAATTAGTTATTAAAGTTTTGTAACTGACACACACAACATGGCATAATGTAATTCATGACACTGAAATACAGGTCAATGCTTTGAACATCAGGTTTAAAATTTTATATGTGATTATGCCATAGCATCAGTTTACATTGAATAATATGCACATTATCAGTAACCGTATGTCCACTTCCTAAGAAGATTTGATGATTTGCAGATTAATATTCTGGTTATACAGATAAAGCCTCTCTCTCTTTAATGAGGGCATCTTCTCCTCTCTGCACAGATACGCTCGCCGTCTGCACAAGACAGTGCGTCGCTTGGTGCCTGACTCAGATGTCCGCTTCCTGCTGTCTGAGAGTGGGAGTGCGAAAGGTGCAGCCATGGTGACAGCAGTGGCGTACCGTCTGATTGAGCAGTCGCGCCAGATTCAGCAGACTTTGGCAGAGTTCCGGCTGAGCAAAGCCCAGCTGTTGGAAGTGAAGAAACGCATGAGGGTGGAGATCGAAAGAGGCCTCAAGAAGGACACCCACAAGGAAGCTACAGTCAAAATGCTGCCTACCTTTGTCCGAAGTACACCAGACGGAACAGGTGATTTAAAAGAGACATATGCAGAGAAGTGGAAGGGAAAGACCAAGTAGTAGAGTTTGTTTTCCGCTTTCCTCTCATCTCTGTTAAAATGAAGTTACTAAATATTTTAAATATATCAGTAAATCTATCTGTTGTCCTTACATCACACAGCAAAGGCTGCATATCTAATGATTCAGATGAGTATTCATGCCATCAACAAGTACCTAAACTGAGCATGAATCAAGATGTGTCAGGTGATGATTCTCAGCTCCGCAGGTGACAAATGATCCATCAGTCACTTCAAACATTGTGGTCTTTATTTAAAGCAGCTCGATGTGCTGTCTCGTGAGTTTTTACAAGATGAAAAAAAGTAGTTGCAAAAGGCCACATTCAGCTCAGGTTTTCAATTTACATTCAATTTCTCCAACCAGTCGCTGTCAGGCAGGGATGTGTGGGGACAAGCAGGACCTGAGGCAGCTGATGTTAGTTTGATCATTTCCAGCTGAACAAGTTTTACTCCAAATGATCTGTGAAAATCTGTGAGAAAACCTGCAAAAACTAATTGGAGACGTTGCTGCTGCTCAGAAATGTCAATCAGGTTTGTTGGGTTAAAA
The DNA here is from genome assembly GCF_001640805.2 of Lates calcarifer. Taxonomy (NCBI): domain Eukaryota; kingdom Metazoa; phylum Chordata; class Actinopteri; family Centropomidae; genus Lates; species Lates calcarifer. Next base: position 26,096 of record NW_026118136.1, read on the forward strand.
CTAAGTTTGCCGTCATCGTCTTTGCTGTAGTTTATGGAGGGTGATGGCAAATCGTACTGTTCAGCCGTTGAATTCAGCTGAGGCTGTGTCTATTTTTCCAGAAACAGACTGAGGCAGAAAACACAAGTGAAGCAGGTTCCTCCACATTATCTTAAAAAGGTCGTCAATTTGCCCCGTCACGCAATTATCACATTAAACTGTCATCGTTTACGACAGCGAGGAGATTAACGTCACAGACCTAAACCAGTTCAGACAAGTGCATGAAGGTTTAAAAGCCAAGAAGAAGAGACGTCTATTTCATCAGAAATTCTGAGTAAAACTTAAACAGTTAAATACTGTGAATCCTTAACTGCCTTCTAGACTTCTGTGCTTTTAAACTGAATCATTTAATGATCAGGCAGCAATATTTCCTCTAAAATAAAATCAATACAATGGAGGAAAATGTCTTCACTGATGACAGATTAAATTCTAACAAGGCCTCTCTTGTAACACAGAGAACGGAGATTTCCTCGCTCTGGACCTCGGAGGGACAAACTTCCGTGTGCTCCTGGTAAAGATTCGCAGCGGGAAGAGGCGATCAGTGGAGATGCATAACAAAATCTACGCTATTCCCATAGAAGTCATGCAGGGCACTGGAGAAGAGGTAATGAGGATTTCTCACTTATCTTATTCCTCTAATGACAAATAGAAACTGAAGTATCAACCATATCTCCCAGTACAAACCACTAAAAGTGCACCTGTCTCTTCCAGCTCTTTGACCACATAGTGTACTGCATCTCCGACTTCCTGGACTACATGGGAATGAAAAGCGCTCGACTGCCGCTGGGTTTCACCTTCTCCTTCCCCTGCCATCAGACCAGCCTGGACGCAGTATGTTCTCTACAAATTATCTCAAAAAAACTCACATTTTGGGGGGTGGTAAAAAAAATAGTTATTTCACAGTGAGTGTCATGCGCTCTGCAGGGTATTCTCGTAACCTGGACCAAAGGCTTCAAGGCCACGGACTGTGAGGGCGAAGATGTGGTGGAGCTTCTTCGGGAAGCGATCAAGAGGAAAGAGGTAATCGGAATGATTCACACACTACACTTTCAACACGTAACGTTTCATGTTACATTTACTGTGATATTACTGTGCTGAAAATTACAGCCGGTGAGAGAGAAATTTGTTTTTTAAAAGTATTATTTAGTCAAAATAATGTAACTAAACTGTCAGCTTGATTTAAAAGTAAAAACTCTTTATATCTGCTGATTAAAACTGACGTCTCACAGCTGCTTTACTGATGCACCAGTGCATTTTTTGTTTGTGTTGTCAAGAACTTGAAGACTTTGTATAATCTGGGCTCAGATTGCTGTCTGATGCTGCTTTAAAAGCTCTCGTATCGAAGGTGTGATTGACCTCTGACCTCTCTAATAGCTGATAAATGTTGCTTACTGGCACTCAAGCAGCTTCTGCAGCAGTGCTTTTTAGATGTGATTAAGTGATTTCAGATCCTAAGTGCTTTGACACGGAGCGTTTGTTTTGTCTACTCACTGCACAGAACTCCAGTTTTATTTTGACTAAGTACAGGAATGAAAAGTTTTCCTGCACAGGAACACAGCAGGATGCAAATACTTGTAGTAATACAACATATATTGCAGTAGGCAGCTAAACATCACATGCTGGTACCTTTGGACTGAAGGGCAATCTTGCAGTTTCAGCATAAAGACACTTAACTCAGCCACTGTTATGTCCTGGTATATTACAGCTGGGCAATTACTCTATAAATAAACACATTTCACTTACTTACTGTTGCATCTTTTTTTTGTATTCAGGAAATTTTAAAATTCAAATGTCATCACTTTTGAGTTTCTTATACTGATTTCACTCTTTTAGATGGAGAATCCTGTAAGTATTAAGTGACTGTAAATCATTAACCGACAGGTAAAGCAGTGCGGGACTGGAGCAGTGTGTGGTTATTGTTGTAATAGCATGTCATAACACCTGGATAAAAAAAACACTACTTTCAGACATTGTGGAGGAGTGTGTCTTTCTTTGTCTGCAGTGTGGGCTCCTATTTAAACTTTTATTACCACAGCGATGACAAGGATGATCCTCTGTATTTTGTGTGTGTGTGGCAGCTCTCTGAAACAGCTTGTGTATTTTATTGTATAGTCTATCTAGGAATGTTGAGTGAAATGCATTGTGTGGCGTTTGAAAAGTTGCCAGGCCTGATATTAATCCCTCTGTCAACGCGCCCATTCAGCAACAACTGTTGGAAAGAAAATGTGGACTTAATTTTGTTTTTATGTGGAGTGAAAACCTGGAAAAACACAAGTTAAATTATGTATATAAACAGTTACAGTTCAGTTTTAGATTTTAAACTTTCCTCTGTACATTGACTTACTGGATTACAACAAAGCATGAATCTTGAATCGTGAGATTTGTGTAAAACCATATAAAGCTCTTATTTGAAGGTACATGTCATTTCATCGTACTTCGGCCTGAGACTAATTGTCCTTGTGTTGTTTTTCTTTGAAGGAGTTTGAGCTGGATGTGGTTGCCATAGTGAACGACACAGTGGGGACGATGATGACTTGTGCATATGAAGAGCCCACCTGTGAGGTGGGACTGATTGCAGGTGAGCTCAACACAGCAGCTTTTAAAAGGAAACTGTGTTGTATTGTTATATTTTCCATACTTTTGTATATTGTGCAGTCTTCGTCACTAATCTCCAGTTAGAAATGTCTTGGATTTGTGTGTTAAAAAACAAAAAGCTCTGTAAAATGACGGTGTGTCCTGTCAGGGACGGGCAGTAACGCCTGTTACATGGAGGAGATGAGGAACATCGAGATAGTGGAGGGAAATGAGGGCCGCATGTGCGTCAACATGGAGTGGGGGGCGTTTGGAGACAACGGCTGCCTGGACGACATCAGGACAAAGTACGACCAGGCGGTGGACGAGAACTCGCTCAACGAAGGCAAACAAAGGTCAAGAAGCTTCTAATATCAAACTACATCTTAGTATCTCCTGCCAGCTGCCGGTTCATATCACAGACCAATCAAACAGCAGATGCTCTTTGTTATTCTGCAGTGATCTGAGCCCTGAATCTTTCTTCTACGTTCAGATATGAGAAGATGTGCAGTGGCATGTACCTGGGGGAGATCGTCAGGCAGATTCTGATTGATCTGACCAAGCGTGGCTTCCTCTTCCGGGGACAAATCTCAGAGACGCTGAAGACCAGGGGCATCTTCGAGACAAAGTTCCTGTCGCAGATAGAGAGGTGAGTGAATCACTTTTAATACCTGTGATTCATCTGTGGATTTTTGTCACAGCAAATCTCTACCTGCTTAACCAGAGGCAGACAAAGTATGCTGCAAACTACTCTGTCATATTCAAAGCAAAAACCTAAATACTATCTATTTTTGGAGCAAATGATTTTGGGGAAACTAAAATGAAGTTTTCAAAACATTTTCAGTACATCATATGTTGGTGTGGTGGTGTCAAAGAAAAGTGGATTTAGTAACAATAAATTACAATAATTAACTATAGAATTTCTCATACTAGAGTGAACCAAACACAACAAATACATAAAGAAAAACAGATGCAGAAAGTATTTTTGAAATCAAAGGTGGATTGGACAATACTCAAATCACATCTTTTACTTTTGTATTAAACATTTTTATATGTGTTCCTGTTCCCTAACAGCAGGCATTCCTTTCCATTGATTTCTACTGTATGAAGATCAAGCTGCACAGACATACAACATACAATTTATATTACGATGTTTTTGTGTGATAACACACAGCAGGGTTTAAAGAAATCTGCACTCACAGCTGTACAACAAAACAACTCTAAGTCCTGAAATAGTTTTTGTAAAGGTAGTAGACATCATTTTGCTGAATATCCAAGTATATGAAGCAGGCGCAGGTTGATTTTCATACTGTAGATAAATGAATGGAAGCTGGTGGATGCCTGGAGGCAGGAAAAAACAAATGAAAACGCAGGAGAGTCTGCTGCCCTGTAAAATATTTGACAGTATTTGTTTATATACACTCTATGGGGAAGACATGCAAAACCACTGGTATGACTTATAGGATAACGACATGAGAGCATGTGTTTAAGCAGCATTGTTCACAGCAAAGTAGCATCTAGGGGGATAACACACCTAGGAATGAGAGGAGGGGGGGGGGGGTGCAATGTGACGACTTGAGTTTCTACACTGTTTAAGCCCACCTTAGCCTCTGGGAACAGCTGTGAGGTGTCCGGTGACTCTCCTGCTGTTGGCTGACCTCTGACACGCTCTCCCCCTTCTCCCCCCTCCGCCTCCCCCCCTGCACAGTGATCGTCTGGCGCTGCTGCAGGTCAGGGCGATCCTGCAGCAGCTGGGGCTCGACAGCACCTGTGATGACAGTATTATCGTCAAGGAGGTGTGCGGCACGGTGTCCCGCCGCGCGGCTCAGATCTGTGGAGCCGGAATGGCTGCCGTGGTGGACAAGATCCGTGAGAACAGAGGGCTGGACCACCTGGACATCACCGGTGGGCGTGGACGGCACGCTCTACAAGCTGCACCCACAGTAAGACACAGGACAGGGACACAATAGAAGGGCGTGTTTGAACACTAAACAAAACACTACAACACTGAGTTTTCGACAGCCATCACCTACTGACCCCAGACATACGTTTGTTTATGAGTCGTCTGGTGCTACATTTGCCGCCTTTACTAGAAAGCATCTCTCACTTCTTTGAGCGCATCACCTCCTAACCACAGTTTCCTGTTGCTCTCTTCCCCCCAGTTTCTCACGGATCTTCCAGCAGACGGTGAAGGAACTCGCCCCCAAATGTGACGTCAACTTCCTGTTATCTGAGGACGGCAGCGGTAAGGGGGCCGCCCTCATCACTGCCGTGGGCTGCCGCCAGAGAGAGCTGGACGCGCAGCAGCACTGAGGAGCTCCACCCCCCCACCCCCACCCCCGCCGTTTGTCCTCCAGAACTACCTGCTGCTTCACCGTGAACTTCACCCACCGCACAGCCCAACTCCATCTCCCCTTGGCAGCCGTGACTCCACCTCTGCCCCACCTGGCCCCCCCACAGCCAGAGAGACGTGCTGCATGCATAGGAATTAAAACTGAGTATCTGAATATTTATTTATACTGCTCCAGAGGGTTTATTATTTCCATGTTTGTACATTTTCCTCAACAGCTTGTCAATAATCTGATAAATCTAAACTCCTTAGGTGTGCAATATTTGTGTATTGCTAGTTTTATTTTTATATGGAGGCAAATATATAACTGTATTTATATAGCTGAGGCCACTTTGAATCCCAGAGGTCATTAGGCTTTTGCACCATAGACACAAGAAAATGTCTGCACTTTTTATATGAGAGTTACAACAGCAGCATTTCAATGTAACTTCCAAATGAAGGACGTCCTTCTTCACTGAATGAGGAAAGTCATTTTTACAGGCTCCACTGGTTCAGAAAACCAGTTCCAAAAGGGCTCGCTGCAAAGGGTTGAATGCAAGAGTCACGGCTGTTCAAATCATCCTCATATTACGCACCACACGCTCACACGACGACATGCTAGCCTACTAACCCCTCTTTGTGTAACCGTCAATGTGTACTCACATTATTATTGTATTCCAGCAGCACCGTACCATTTATTCCTCAAGAGCTGAGAAGGTAGAAAAGGCCCCAGCGGACGTGTTAGCGTATCCTGTTGCTATTTGTGAACTACTATACTTTTGGTGTTGTAATGAATCCCACCTCTACTCACTGTATGTGCAAAGAATAAATGTTTATTGGGTCCCAAGAAAAGAGTGGATACTCCGAGCGCTTCTGTGTGTATTTGTGGCTGAGTGTCAGTGTGTGTCTTCTGTAATGACCTGTAGCTTTCAATGGTCCAAAGCTCTGTCAAGACTGCATGCCTTTACATTAAGACAAAGGAGAGTACTGGATCATTTCTTTTCTCTTTTTTTTTTTTATTTTTACATCAATATAGATTTGTGATCGACACAGTGGAAAAGTGAATTCATTAAATTATATTTTGTTGTGGGAGTAAAATCCTGGTGTCTCTTTCTTATGAAGCAACAGCAGAGGCATGGCCTGAACTTGTAATACCAGACAGGGAACTCGGATAAGACACATTAAGTACAGAAAATGTGGTGCACTCTGACACAAAGGAAGGAGGGATTATCTTCTTATGAAGCTTTAAACTGTGGTGTTGATGTATGTTGTGGCTGAGCATTAATACCAAAACTGGCTATGGATCTGATGGCAGGCAGCTGTATTTGTTTTAGGGTGGAGGAGTCAGAGACTGAAATATTTAACAGTCAAACAACTAATGTGAAACATACAGCCAATTTGACTTGAGTTGAAACGAGCTTTGGCACCACCAAAACTACGAGATATATCTTTTAAAAGTTCTGCTTCAGATGCACATTTGAATAAATTCTCTCCTTCTGAATATTCTCTGTGCCATGTGGTGACAACACCAAACAAAATGGCCTTAAAACAACTTTATTATGCATCATGATTCATCCCCTGCAGCAGGCCAATCTGCTCTGTCTGTCGTTCCATCCGTCACGTACATCTTGAAGGAATGTGACAAACATTTGAGGAATGATGTTTGTTGTTATACTAAACGGAAAATGTGTTTTATTTTAATCTCCTAACATGTTACTCATATTTGATATATTATCTATAATCTGAGATTTATTCTCTTGACTTGGTGATTCAATGTTTTGTCAGAAAATAGTGAAAGTGCCAGTTTCTCAGAGCCCAACATCACATCTCCAGACTCTTTATTTAATCCTAAAAACAGTCTAAAACTCATTTGAGAAGCGCATCATTTCAGCTTTTTTCTACATAAAAAGATATTTGCAACCTGTGCCACACTTCACCTGCATTTTTTTTTACTAGTTTTCTCGCAAGTTTTCAGCACACAGTATGCGCCAAACAAGCCTCGTCTGTGCAGTACCGCATTATACTCACTTTCTACCTGCATCCAGGTGTCCTGCTGTGCTAAGATCTCCAGACCTGCTGCCACCGTCTCTGAAGTTTATCCACCCAGAACAAGACCACAGCACAAAAAGACAACTCAGTTTACAAATGCTTTTTCATACACACACCCTGTCAACAATTCATTATGGTATGGTGCTCATTGTGAATCTTTGCCTTCATTATACTGTTGCTATACCTGCACTTATCCAATACAATGCATGCAATCTCTTGCATCTAAAATTTTAATCAGATGTATTGATAAGAGTTTAAACAATAGGCTA
>NW_026118137.1:0-28751 GCF_001640805.2 Lates calcarifer
TCTTCAACCAAGCTTTGCTGGGATTCCTCTCTTTTTCATGGCAGACATTTCTCAGCACATTTTGACATATCAAACCAGGAAAAGCGTAGATATAAATAATGATGAGTTCATTCCAATAAATCAGTGTTTGAAGGAGCATAGAGGACGGAGCTAAGTAAAAACACCTGCATGGGTGGACTTTTGGGTTTGCAGGGCCTGTTTTAATAACTACATTTGAGGTGATTGTGAGAACCCAGCATGGTTAATACTCTATTCATGTAAACTCAGCATAATGGAAGAACAGGAAATGTAACCATCCAACTGTAGTGAGTGCACAAAAGAATATTAAAGACAAGGTAAATTATATAATAATTAATAATAATGTAAAGAAGAGTAAAAGATCGAAAAGAACAAGCTGTAAAGTAGTTTAAGTAGTTAAGTAGTTTACAACTTAAATAATAATTTCTATAACCTGACTTAAATTAGATTTTATTCAGTTGTAAAGAACCAGACATTATTATCTAAATGTGTTCTTAACTGGTGAACATCACAGATGGTGAACTCCCACAAAGAGCACTGATGAGATATTGACTGCAGTCATTTAATGGTCTGCTAAATGTCTAAAAGTCATAAACACTTTCTGATGGTGACTGGGTACTTTTCCCCCCTCATTTCTCCTTTTTAATATTTTTTTACACAGCACACTAACATATCCATTGGAAATAAATAAAGCTGAAACTTAAACATAACTTGTTGCTTTTATGACAAAACTCAAGGACAATCCTGGTTGTAATAAGACAGCAGTAACTGAGACATGCTGAGAAAAGCTGGGTGATCTGTCTGAATAATGCATGCACGAACCCCCCTATCAGGAACTACCAACAAGCTGCCTTAAACACTCGAAGACAATACCTGTCTTTCAGGTTTAAGGTTTTGTTTTCTATCCTCACAAAAAAAAAACAATCTGCCACAGATCATTCTTTAAAAGTAGAAAAACAACTTCTACAGCTTTGATGACTGCCTCAGCTGGATATTTCATTGTAAAGCAACACAGACAGTGTCTTTTCATGGCTTTTATATATATATATGTCAATCACCTGACACCAGGAAGGAGAAATTGGAAGTTTCTGTTAAGCTACAATCCTCAGAAACACAAACTTTGTCATATTCGTGTTTTTAATATTTAAACATTGTTGAACGAGACAGCTCAGTCTGACAACACAGTATGTCCCTGATCTAAGTAACTGTAAGTACATTCCTGTGAAAAATATATTGAAAAGGCTCTTGCGTGCTCATCAAATTGGTAAATAATCAAGTTTTTAACAGTCTTGTTTGGCCAGACAAAGATGCCCTTAATAAGTTACAAAGGAAACAGCTTAAGCAACAGTAACTACCTGTCTTCCAAAAGCAAATCTGACTGAATGGCTTTACACCACTGGTCAGATGAATGATGCATGGCCATTGGTCGACTGACTGTGTTTGTTTCCCCATTGATTGTTGCTCTTTTCAATGAATTGGTGTAAACAGTTTCTACTATATCATTATCATCACCACATTTACAGGTGGTGTTGCCAACTCAGCGCCTTAGTTACAAGATTTACCACTTTTGGTAAAATGGTGCAATAAACAAACAAAGGGGAAAAAAACCCTCAGTTAAAATGAGAGTCTGAAATGGCAGGTCCCATCTGTTCAGATTGCATCATTGTTATCAGTCTGCACCCTGGATAGCTCCCAGATGGAGGTCCCTGGATCAGCACCTTGGACAGCAGCCATGACACGCTTTGATGCAGAATGACCTTAACAGCCTGAGATGTGCCTGTAAGCGGAGCCTGCCTCTATCCATCACCAGGCTCGGCATATTTTAGACCAGTAAAAAGCTTAGAATTAGATCATTAACAATCTTTTATTTCCAGAGGGCTGCTAAATTTGATCTAATTAATTCCACTGATTAACCTCTCCCCATCATGGAGCCACCATTTCTGGGCCACAGAGGAAGAAGAGATTAGAGCTCATTGACCCAAACTGCTACTATTTACCAAATTCCTTGCACTGCCTGAAAGGTTTGCCTCAGGGCAAAAAGCTGTGCTCTGTTAGCTGGTCAGTGAGTCAGATATGAACAGTCATTGTAGGATCTTACTGGAAAGGGCAAGAGGGTGTAACAGTTAGGGCCTAAAAGAGAGATGAGAGGGAGCGTTAAGGGTAACAACTGCAGGAAGCAAAGGTGAATAGGTAGAGATGATGTTATCTTTTCAAGATGAAATTATGAATAGTGAAATTTGAAAATGTCAAAATTGAGAAACCGAGTTTGTCACAGCAAAGGAATATAAGCTGTTTCAGTTTGTTCAGTGAGTGGGACTACGCTGTTGGAGCTCCGGCCACGAGATTGACAGGTTTTGTGTTCTGTACACGAAAACCACTTTACTGCTCGGACTCAGAACCCAACAGAATTAATTGCCACTCGTGGCTTTGGAGCCCACTTTTGCTCAGCAAAATTTACATTGTGTTGCATTAAAAAGGTAATGGAGAACCTGCTGTCAAAATACCATCATTTGTTTTAGTGCACCTGTGTAGATCCATTTAATCTCAAGATTAAACCGTTTTAACTTATGGATGGAACTTGTAAAGGAAGAGTAGGAGGAGGAAGAAGAGGAAAAAAGGTGGAGCTGAGGATGTTACAGTATGTACAGACAGTAGGAGTTAGATAAGGAAGGAGAGGTAGGAAGACAAAAATTGGAGGTAGAACAATATCTAGACATCAGAGGAAAAGTGGAAAATGAAAGAAGGGCAAAAAATACAGTAAAGGACATTTGATTGGAACAGGAGGAAAGTAAAGGCAGTAGGTCAAAGACGGGAGGAGAGATGGAAGAAAGAGGAGGGTAAAGTATGTAGAGAGAGTGTGCAGTTACCAGCAGGAAGCCATCCATCATTCCTGCTGTGGATTTCTCAGGAGACCACATCATAGTATAGAGCTGGGTATAATATGTGTATCATGTGTAACACAGACTTCATTATATGCCCTCTACCATGTGTGTCATTACACTCTTCGCTACCTCCTCACTTGATGATAAAGTTTCTCAGCAGATGACACTGATGACAAATTCCTTTTACGTTTGTTGTGCTTGCTGATGAAACTGATTCAGATGTGGGGTTTTTTCCCTCTAGTAGAAAAGGCATATTTAATTCTCCAGCTCACTGAAGCGCCCTGGTGGATCAACAGACCAGGATGCATGCTGCACTATATGCTTGTAATGTTGTAGGGTTTACATGTGACATCAGGTCCTTGCCTTCCTCTCTTTATTTCGAGTTGTTTGATAAAAAGCAGAAACGGTTTTAATCTGCAATGAAGTAATCTCGAAAAACTTTCCAACCTCAGAACAAGTGCAACGCCCTCACTCATTTTGTAGATAAAACACAAAGCAGAGAGGATGAGAGGGATGAGTCTCGCATGGCTAATGTTATAAGATGCTATTTTGCTGAGTATCCAAAATTAGTGCAGATAGTCGGACCCTTAGAGTTTAAAAGCTCCCGTGCAAATGGGTTCATCTATATTGACATTAGCATCATCAAAAGGCTAATTCTGCTCTGGAACCAGAACATCACCATGCAGAAGGTAATATAGACAACACATTTAGAAAAATGTGACTATAATTACACTTTAAGCTGATAAGGAAGAAAAGGACACGCACAAAAATTGCACAAATCTCTTTGATCTCTTTCACATACGGTGGAAATTATTCAAAGTAATTACAGTCCATATCATGAGACTGGAAATTCCCTAAGGTGATCTTATATCCAGGAGTCATTATACCAAATTACAACTCTGATACAATAATGGAATAAGGATATTAAATTTAAATGCATAGAATTGCTTTGCAAAAACCCAGTGTGGATCCTAGCCATAGGTTAAGTCTATAATACCATATAATCAACTGTAGTGTACATCTTAAATGGATCAGCTGTTAAATTTAGTGGGCTCCGATTCACGTATGGCTTTGTTATTTCTGGACACCCATCCTTACCTTTAATTAAGTGGCACACTTATTAAAAAAAACAAAACACTGCTTAGTCTCGCTGTGTATAAATCTGCATGATTAGAGTGTGGCCAATAAAGGATTATTACAGCCTTCACACTTTTGGAAGCTTCTTTAGAACTTCAGCCACATTAAGTTTCTTTTTTTAGTAAAGTTCACTTATTGAAAAAATAGTTAAAACCACTTTCTTGTCATATCATCGAATACATCAACACTGCTCATTAGGATTAAAAATCAAGTTTTTGAACAAGAGTGGAGAATATTCACTATGATCATAACTGCCACACTCAAACTTCACATGTGAACGTTTTCTCAGAGGAGCTGCATTCCTCCGCATCATGACTCAGTTTAATTAGGGCCGTGGAGGTTTCTCATCAGCGTGGAAATCAAAGGTTTTATCTGAGACCTAAGGGGGCCAGATGTGTAGAATATGAAATATGTATGTGCACAAAAAGTAGCTATATATTATCCACTCTATATATGCTTTTGTGATATAGTGAAGTGACAAATAGAAAAAGAATGTCAAGGGAAAAGTGAAGGATACTAAGTTACCACCTTATGGTCAGGGAGGTTGTGAGATGACTAGAGGGATAGAAAAAATAAAATTCAAAACAGATGTTTTATATTGTTAGCTAGATATTTTTGTTAGGCAGACATTTCTGAGTGAGATGTATGCACATATACAATTTTAATGCATATTCAGAAATGGGAAATTTTTATATTGTGAATATAAAATATGTAAATTAATTATTCACACAGCAAATGTGATAGAGGAGTGCAGAATATCAAAGCAAGTTGAACCACTAAAAAAGTTTAAATATCAAGTAATTCTTAAAATATATCAACACTTTTTTTTCACCAGAAACAGCCTGTAGCTGCAGAATACAAAATTTAACACAAACATTATGTAAATTTGTGAGTCACTGAACTACTGGGTTAATTAGTGTTCATGTTTAAAAATATGCATGTGTGCACATGGAGTCATGTGTATGTGCCTGCACTTCAGGTGACTGGTTTCATTTCACACCCATGAGTATCAACTTGACTGATTAGCTACAGAGAATTAATCAAAGTAACAAGCCAGGGATATCCTAGGGAGCAGCCAGACACATCTGTCATCTGGAGGACACACTTCAACAAGGTCCATGGAGACGTGGAGCTGCTGGAGTCCCAGCAAGATTATCAGCAGCTTACCATATGTGTACATGTACATTTACATGTATATGTCACTGTTAACTGATTCTGTTATTCTGACAAATGATAAATGTGTTTAACTTAACCAATATCACAAATGATAGTGAAAATGTGTTTTTATCTGTAATTCATCTTATGGTCAGTTCTCACCTAACTGAACAGCCATGTGTCCCAAACCAAATACTTCTTAGTACTTACAGTATGTACTTGCTTCTGTACGGTCAAATGTAATGCAGCCGACAAATGTGCACAATAAACATTGAGCAAATCCTGATAAATGTGACGTCTTAAACAGTGTGCTCAGCATGTGATATGCTTGAGAGGAAGCTAACAAGCAGATCGATGCTGAAATGTTCGATAAGGCTTTTTGATCACCTGATCCTCAATTCATCTTACTTTCGACCCCTTATTTTTCACACTCCTCCGTCGCCCCCTCCTCCATCATGGCCCCTGGCTCATTTCCACCCAGGCCAGAACACTTTAACCAGCAGGAGTGAATTATCGTCACTGCAACATTTTTCCAGTTGCCACTTAATGCCTGCTGAGTTCTGGGCTCCTCCCCAACTCGCTCATTAGAACCCCATCGACCGCAGTCTGCACTGGTCTGGTGACCATGGCACAGGGAACTGAGAAGTAACATATACACACACACGTAAAGACACACAATTTGTTGTATAACAAAGCTATTGATTGAGGAGGCAATGTGTCCGTACTTAACAAGAAGCTCCCACTGATTTACAGCAAGAGCATATCAGCAGGGAGAAACTACAGTCTTTGATGCTGATATGTCACCTGACTGCAGTTTCCATCAGTGGCCATAACCCCATCACTGTCACAAGAGAACTGTGGCTTAACAGGCATGTAAGGGAAGAATGGCCCACTACACTCCCAACACTTAGGTCATGCAAAATCCAATACAACACAATGGAATCAATAAGCCACCTCACAATACTGATTAAAGAATACTTCACTGAAATATATTAGTAGAAAGCTTCCTATTATCCTATATTAAGAAGTATTACACTAAATGTTGTAATATAGAATTAGGAAAGTCTTACTCTGGCATTAAAGCCTACAGGTGTGTCATTTTATTTGAATGTGTACAGATGGATTCTGTCATGCCTGCCCTTCTAGGCAGAAACTACTATAGAGCAATCGCCCCATACAGTAAAGGAGTATAAGAAATGTAAAAGGCATCTGCTTATTATAATAGAAGTGAAGCTTACAGTCCCTGCCTCCCAAACAGGGTTTTAGCCTATACTCGACTACAGAAAAAAATTCTATGGAGAAATCCATTTAAAAAATCCTTGAAATAAGATTGGGCTTAATCCTTGTCTGGGAAACATCCTGAACTATCCTAGAGGAACATAATCCTGCCCAGGCAATTGAGGGTGTTGGTAGTATAGGAATGTATGTGATGTTAACAAATTGTCTATTCTGTGTCTCCTTATAGTGAGTGGTGGAGGCAGTAAAAGCTGTTGCTCTTTTCTCTCTCTTGCTCCTGTATATCAGACCTCATGTGCTCCTTTTTCTGAAAACCACAAAGGCTCAAATAAAAGTTTAGGGGTTAATCTTTTTCCGTTATTATCAAATGCTCTCAGATAGTGATCGATTGCTCCATCCTGGACAAAACAACCTCAAAAATGAAAGGAATTACCTCCATTACTCTCCCACACATGACAGTTATTGTTGATGGCCCCATATTGCATTAGTCACCAGATTAGGTGGTGTGGCAGGCCTCGCTGATATTGTCCAACTTTTATCTCTTCGTCTGCCCTCGAGGGCTTGATCTCAGACATTCCCCCCAACACAAACGATTAGTTTCCAGCTCAATAACTATACTAACAACTCTCCCTGTCCCTGCGTGGTGCCTCTGTTTGTTTTACTCGCCTTTAGCTATTGATTGTGTTTCTCTCCTGCTGCCATCTGGGAGTTGACCGATATGATGTCTGTTTGTCACGGGCTGTTATCTGCTGTTCATATTATTTAGATTTTAATTAGTTGTGGTTTTCTTCCATACGGAAACAAAACAAAATCTAAATTAAGAGCAATCTCCTGTTACTCTCAATTAAGTGAGTTTGGATAAGTGAGTAGGATTCTAATCAAGGACCATAATGTATTTTTCTTTCAGTCATTTATTGTCCTCGGTTTTTGTATCTGCTGCTAATTCTACGCCTGTGATCCCATTTTTCCAATAGCCATGTCCCCCTGTGCTGTCTGTTCTTTTAAATGAGCAATTTAATGGTGTGATTCTCATAGTTTGAGTCAGATAATGTGGTCGTTTCTACATAGAAATCACCCCAGGTCTCATTATGTGTCCTCAAAATCTACATTTATTCTGTGTAGAGGAGCTCCAGGTTAAATTTCCTCAATTATGAAGAGTCTCATGGAGAGTCTCTCGCTTCCAGCTTGGAGGATGGATCACTAAAATAAGCAGTCATCTAAAATTATATGGAGAAACCCTTTAAATGGGTGTTTTTATCCAAACCACTTTAAAAGACAATCATACATACATATATTAGTGAGTGTGGAAATTTATCTCATAAGCTAGGCAGTATCCACCCACTGAGCACAGGAACACAGAATGCATTTCAATTCATGTTCATGCTATTTCCCTGTTAGTTGATATTTATTTTAACTGCACAAACACATCATTTGAATACAAATGTGAATATGACAAATGCACAAACAATACTCTGCCTAAGCAACTTTTGGTTTGTGTTTAAAGTAAGTGTGAAATGTTTTTGCCTCTGTCAGGCATTTGACAGCACTGTTTACTTCCAGCTTCCAGGAGTAAACGTGCAAATGTGAGACAAGGTGTTTCTGGAAAATTGAAGTATTCCCCAACATTTGGAGTACTCTCTTTGGAAACCACAGGCACAAATCTGTTTTGTTATGACACGGTTTCAGATGGTTAGACATCATGTTGTGCAGGCAGTTGACTGGGAAAGGTGCTGGATGGAGGGTTTGGTGCTGAGGTAAAGTTGGGTGTCATCAGTAAAGCCATTAAAGCTAAGAAAACATAAATTAGCCCATGAATAGACATTCGACTATAAGGGTGGTGTTAAAGGATAATGCCAGTAATTTGAATGTATTTTTTGGTGTTTTTTGAACCAAAAGTATGGTGTACCTGGCAACTGCTAACAGCTGCTGCAGTGTAATCCAACAGGGCATTTGCCCACATACTTCAACTTAAGTGCTTGTTTTTGCCACTGGCAGACTCAGATTGTTATTAAGTGTCTGACAACATTATAGATAGGATTCCTACAGAGACAGACCTTTTTGTCAGAGTAAGATCCTTTTTGTTGAACCAGAAACATTGCTATACATCACTACCAGGCTCCAGTGACAAAAACAGAATTTTAACTCAAATACCATTGCCTCACTCAGTTAGTTTCTTTGTGTTATCATGCTATACATGCCACTATCCACCATCCATTATCCACCATCTCAACCTCTATACCCTTCCACTTCACTACATACAGAGCACACTGCATCTTGCTTTGGTGCTGAACATAGGCGTTGGGTATAAAGAATGAGATGCGAAATCGTCCAAAGTAAATGTAATCTCAAGTAGTACTGGGCTTGAGGCAAACTAGTCTGCACCCTTCACATTCTCTTTTGAAATGTGTTTCAATAGCAAAATAGTAATACATAGAAGTTAAAGCAGCTGTATAGATTGTGACTCTTGTCTCCAGGGTTTTGGTGATATTGGAAGTTCGGGCTTTGTTGCTTCAGTTCCATCAGTATTGCGGGCCTCACAGCACGACTCCTCATGTCTAGGCGTTGGTTTTAAAAAAGAGCTGAGTTCCCCTTTCAAGCTCATTATACCTGAAATCTCCTGTCAGCCTCCCTTCCAGCCTCTCTCCCCCTCCCTCTCTTTGTCTGTCTCTATCTATTCTCTTGTCTTTCTCTCTTCTCATCTTTTTATCTGTCCATCTGCATCAGCACCAGCCGACTAAGTGAAATGTTCTGTCTCTTCCTTCACTTATTTTCCCTTCCATCCTTCTTCCTGCTGTTTCTCCTCCTTTTCCATGTGGCCCTGGCATCAATAATTCACAGTCCCCTGCAGAGTAAACCGCCTGGTGGACTGATTAAACATGAGAGAGAGAGAAAGACAGAGAGAGATTGTAGAGGTGCAAGGAAGATACAGGGGAGCAGGAATAAAGACAAGGGAGATGAATCAATGTTTGAAACTTTGAGATGCACTAAATACAGACTGGAGATATGCAAGTGAGTCGAAATTAATATATGGTTGATTCACTCTTTGTGTGAGTGTGTGCCTTCCAGTAATGCAGTCTTTGTGAAAACCTGTTCTAGACCTTCAGGGTGAAGGCTTTTTTGTGAAGTGAGTCTGGTCAGTCTTGACTGTTTCAGGAATAAATGGTCAGGGTAATGGATCACGTTACATAGTGAAAGCTGGTGTTAATGGAAATCTTTTGGAGGATACAAATATAGGTTTTGTGTGTGTGTGTGTGTGCTTAACCCAGCCATCCAGAAACCCCAATATTATCCCCATCACCAAGTGGGCATGGGCAGCATAACTCAAGCACCTCTGATTTACACAGCCTCACTAATGTACTGTCCTTAGGTGAAGGAAGCATCACATTAATATTGTCTCCTCCCTTTAAATCTGCTGCATCCTCTCCTTCTCCTTCCCATTCACCAAGCAGTCACCCATGAAGGAGCTTGTATCCTGAATCTTGAGGTGTTGTTCCTTTGCAGTAGTTCTGTTCTCCACTTACTACGATACTTTTTTGTTGTCAAAGTCTGTCAGACAGATGTTTAGCACTGATTATTTAAACAATACATGGACAGAGAAAAATGTTGAATGTCATAGGTCTGTGTGATGATGTTTATCTTGCATAAAATAGTATATAATATGCAGCAAAGATTTTGTCCGTGTTTTGAATATGAATTTCAACCGCCACAAGACTTTCTTCTGTTACTTTTATTATGCAACATGTTTCTCCATGTAGGATGGGCCATTTCAGTGGTTTGATGCTAAAATAAAAATGATTCATACAGGTCATGAATAAATGATCAAACTTGTCAATGTTGAAGGTAGTGTACTTTCACCACTAACTCATACGGAAAGACTTCAGATTTCATTTTCAAGTGTTTCCTTTTTATATATTTATACTATTGACTGTGGAACCAGATCTGAGATTAGTTTTTTAAACATGACCAGCATCAGACTACAGTCATAGTGCCAAAGATTCTACCCCAGCTTAATGATTCCCATGGCTCAAGTAACAACAATCATGTTGTAATCCACTGCATGCAGATTTCCACCAAAGCACACTATATTGTCTGGCATAGCATGGATGGTATATGTGCATGGGGAAAAGCCATATTGCTCTTAATGGAAGAGAAACTGGCAGCTGCCATTAAATGTAGTTCTGATTTGGGATGACAGACGACTGCACCATTTAATGAGGGCTTTAAAACATACCACCTGCTTGGGAGGCTTGGAGGCGAGGCAGAGGGATTAATATTTATCTGCGGTGCCTTGAAAGCTGTGGCAGATGATAGAAAGTTATGTTTTCATGTAGTCTTCCCCTCTGCTTCTCAAATTTGTAATAGCAACTGTTAATAATTCAGGGGTGCACATGACTATGCAGACTCCCAGCCAACCACCCACCCACCCACACCATCCAACTTCTTGTAAATGACTTGAAATGCATCTCTGCATTGTAACACAAAGATGTGATAAAACATTCAGATTTCTCTCTATCAGTCTCTCACTCTCTCTCGCTCTCTTTCTCGCTCTCTTTTCTCTTTCTCCCCACAATACACCATACAGCAATTTACACAAATCTAATGTCACACACACTCGCTTATACTGTTGAGCCCACTTTTACATGACTGTGAGACATCGTTTCCCGTTAATGAGTCCTGCCAATGCCTCAGGCTGCAGATATATTAGCGTCATATTAGGCGGAAATGGAAAGAATTCACCCAAGGGGGCTGTATGTTTCCATTTATTTATGGGCCCATGACAATAGTAATATACTGTATCTGACATAGAAATGGGAATTTAGTGTTACTGAGCAGATGCTAGAGGCAGATGTAGTCTTGTGTTTCCCTGTGTGTGCTTACATGTAAGTCTGTGTGTATCTCCACGGTGATGAAAAGCTGTAAAAAACTGTCTTTCTGTGAGGAAACCAGTGTTTCTGGAGGAAAAAGTGAATATATATGTGTGTGTGTGTGTGTATCAGAACATGCTTTTTGTTCTTTTGTTATTCCTTTTCCTTATTGATCCCTGGGTTTGGTAGCACTGATGATAGATTATGATTTCTGAAGAATGTACATTTCATTTGCATAGTTCACCTACATGTGATACTTCGGTACTGTGCTAAGCCAACCAGATATGCATGTATGGTAGCTGTGTGTGTATTTGTATTGTTATTTGTGTGTATGTATTTTGCTCTGATCCATTATTGAATATCTCCTGCAGACAGGTATGGCCTTGACAGAGTTGGCATGATTCATTCCCTCATCAATAATGAGTTTGTGAGGTCATCACAGTGTGCCATGCTGCAGGACTCCAGAGTCCTATTGATAACAGAGAGATGAAAGCTATTTAGAATGAGGGTGGGAGGATAGGGAGTATAAAATCTAATATTATTCCTCTTTATGGCAAAGGTAAAACAAACAAACAAAAAAAGGCATCACAGAATCACTGGATGGGGAGAGATGGGTAAATGAGAAAAAAAATAGGTTTACATCTGATTTCTGAAAGTTCAAAAGTTTTGAAACTGTGCCAGAAGCCTCAACAATTCTATCAATATTCAAACTGAAGTGTTTTAACATACCAGCAAATATGTAACCATATGGGTTAAGGTGTGTACAGGCTGTTATAACCTTTTTGATCAGAGAAAAGCCACAATATGCATCATTTCAACACTTCTTGTTATGTGTTTGTTTTGTGGGTTTTTGGGTTTTTTTTTTTTTTTTTGTGCCACAAGGTGATGTCAGCTGTTTCAGCCACACACTCACACTGGTACCAGTAAAGTCTAGTATCCACAGAAAGCAAATAATAGGCAGATGATCTCCAGTCAAATTCGAAATATTATGCATTGCAGCTATCAGATTCCAAACTATTATGGCCTATTACAAAAAGAGTCTGAGTCCTTGTCTCCAACTTTCGAGTCCCAGTGCAGTCAATCTTGAGTCTGAGTCCAAATCCAAGTCTGAGTCATCAGTGCTCGAGTCCAGGTCAAGTCAGGACTTGAGTCAGACCGGAGTCCTGGCCTTGTGTACTACAACACTGCTCTATGTTTGTTTATTCTATGTCTAAAAGTAGATATTATGACAAATTCAAATAGCCTACTGAATAGGTTATTAGCAGGCCTTCTGTATGTTATTAGCAGATGTTGAAGACCCATAGAAATACTCAAACAAAAAGAAGAAGAAATCATTGTTGGTGTAAGACGCAGCCCTGGAATAATAGATGGATGTGCACTGCATATAAACACCATGCTGAAATACATGATGGACATAATAACTTGTGCACTGGCACTAAACATTGGCCTTGGATGTGCACTGTCTAACTGTCATGAACATAATTACTTGGGATACTCGACTGTACTGTGTGAAGCACCAAGCACCACATTCAGGACTTAAGCGAGTGCTTTCTGCATGCTTGATATTTTCAAGAGACCTTGTCAATCACATCACTGTGGAAAATAAGAATTTCAACAGTGCACATATTACTTTCAGCAATAGGACATGACTTCAGGCAAAAATCAGTTAAACACCTGTGATCAGTAATTTTCTCGGATGCAGATAAAGATACAGTCAGGTTCAGCATCATTATTCAGTCATTTTAAAGTTACATCATGAATATGTATATAATTAGGGCCCGAGCAACGAGTTGCGTGGGCCCAACGGGGCCATGCAACGAGTTGCAAGGACCCTCTTGTTTTCGGTCTGTTTATTATTATTATTATTATTATTATTAGGGCCCGAGCAACGAGTTGCGTGGGCCCAACGGGGCCATGCAACGAGTTGCAAGGACCCTCTTGTTTTCGTTCGGTTTATTATTATTAGGGCCCGAGCAACGAGTTGCGTGGGCCCAACGGGGCCATGCAACGAGTTGCAAGGACCCTCTTGTTTTCGGTCTGTTTATTATTATTATTATTATTATTATTATTATTATTATTATTTTTTTTCTTCTTTTTCCGCCTCTTAGATCGGCTTTTTGAGGGCCTTAACATGTGTGAAAACTTACCAAAATTTGCAGACGCGTCAGGCACGGCGAAAAATTTAATAATTTAGGGGTCTTGAGCATGGGCGTGGTAAAATGCCCTCGGTAGCGCCACCTACATTTTTAAACGGAACAGCCCCTCAAGCCCGTTGCGCCTAAAAATCTGAAAATCTGCACACATATGTAACATCCCATGACGCACCAAAAAGTCTCTTGGAGCCATATTCTAAACCCAACAGAAAGTATTTTTATTTTGACCGGAAGGTGAAAAAATTGTGTGTTTTTGGCCATTTCCAGGGGTCGCTTGAACGCGAACTAGTCCTAGACGCATTATCCCATTGACTTCAAAACTTAATAGTATGTTCTTAAGACATAGACGATGTTAAATTGCGGCAGATTTTGAGTTTTTGTTGAAGGGCGTGGAAGTTATGGCCCCTCAAAGTTCGATTACTCGCCACGAAACAGGAAGTTGCTTTATTTTTGCTATATTTCGGCCATACTTTGTCCAAACTGCATCAAACTTTACAGGATTGTTAATGGTACCTATCTGCACACATCCATATGTCAATATTCATACAATTGTTGTAGCGCCACCTATTTATAGCAGGAAATGACATATTTTATAGTGTGATGTCCAGTTTCTAGACGGGTGACCAGATTCACTTCAAATGTTGTCAGCCCCTCCTTGACAATTTTTGGAAGACTGGCTCCGAAAATTGTGAGTTTGGGTCGAAGCGTGTGCCGGTTCTGGCCCGTCAAAGTTCGGAAACCCAACTTCCTGTTTGAAACCTCAGATTTTGGGGTAACTTCCTGTTGCGACTCTCTACTTTATCCTACAGATGGAGCCATTGTATTACTCTTTGATGGGTTTTTGGAAGGGGGTCTCTGTGTGTGTGTGTGTCTGTGTGTGTGTGTTTGAGGGGGGAGGGGAAGAGGAGTTGATTGAGTCTGTGAGAAGCTGCCACAGAGAGGTTACAGTCAAGAGAGCCATGAGCTGTCACAGATGATGAGCTCTGAAAAATATTATCACAGAAAATAATTAGCATAAAAGCTTTTATTTTAAATTTGTTGCAACAAATTCAGGTTTCTTACACTGTTTCCCTTATTGAAAACTAAATTCTACCTGAAATGTATCAATAAAAATCTTCTTTTGCAGTTAATGTCACCAGTTTATAGTTTAGTTTTAATAGCATTCCCTGTCACTGATGTGCCTTTAATTATCGGTTCTATCAGGGATCATTTATGTGTTTATCTTACGGGGGTGAGCCACCTCACAGGTTGGTTATATTACCTGTTGACCTCAGCTCAGTGAGCTAAGACAATGTTTAATGCAGTGTTTTTTCTGATATGAAAATGGATATTATTCAGCACATCTAACCTCAGCAGGCCCCTCTTCAGAAACTCATATCTGTAGATGTCAAAGCTGGCTCAAAAAATTAAACTGGCTTCAAATTAATTTTAAGGAATTCTAGGTTATTTTGAATTGATGTAATCTTTCTCCATCACCCTTTCTGTTTCTTTCTATCTCTCTACTCATCTTCTCCCATATGTCTCCCCTTGAACAAAGCTGAGCGTGGATTGATGCTGTCTTTACAGTTTGGTTTTGATCAGTTAGGAAATTTCACAAAGGGTCAGCTGATTTTTTCGTGTTACTCAGTGTACGGCGACAGGAAAAGTGCACTAGGTCCACCGGCGTCGAGGTTAACCAGCTGAATATAAGCCACTCAAGTTGACGACAAGTGCATTGAAAAGTAAAAGCTGCTGGCCTTTACCTTTTCTTTGTCAAAGCACCTGTTTGGCCAGTAGTTAGTAAAGTAATATTTTCAGCGTTGTCCACAGTCTCATGACATGTTTAACATGAAGCACAGCACGCTGATTAAGCTCATGGCAAACCGTTACTAACAGCTAAAATGAAAGCTTGTCTGTATATAGTCTAACTGGTTAGTTTGTCACTAATCTCAAAATTTTGCAAATTGCTATAAACTTCACTCTCTTAAACCAGTAACAGTCTGAGCTGGACTGATAGGGGTCTGTATGGATAAAGATAAAATCCTAATGATACCCATCCCTACAGCTGGTTAGTGGCTTCGCCCTGACTTTAGGCAGATGAGATATTCACTGTTCAAATAACTTCATTATAAGCCTTGTTTAAGCATAAATGATTTATATATGCACCCAATAACAGAACTTAAAAAAATGCTTTTGCTCAAAGCTCAAAGCTTGTAAACTCAAGTTAAAACTGAGTTTTATCTCCTTTTGGGAGGGGGTATTTCTCTGTGTGTTTGTGTGTGTGTGTGGGTGTGTTTGTGTTTGTGTTTGAGGGGGGAGGGGAAGAGGAGTTGATTGAGTCTGTGAGAAGCTGCCACAGAGAGGTTACAGTCAGGAGAGCCAAGAGCTGTCACAGATGATGAGCTCTGAAAAATATTATCACAGAAAATAATTAGCACAAAAGCTTTTATTTAAAATTTTTACATCTGGGAAGTGTGAACTGTTACGCCAGCGTGTGCCCTGCGACCTGCGTTGACCCCGCGGTTGCCGGGGTCCCGCGGTCGCCGCTCCCCCGACGGGCGCCGGGTGCGAGGGCCCGTTCAACGCTGCTCGCAGCTTTAATTATTATTATTATTATTTTTTTTCTTCTTTTTCCGCCTCTTTGATCGCCTTTTTGAGGGCCTTAACATGCGTCAAAACTCCTGAAAATTTGCAGACGCGTCAGGCACGGCGAAAAATTTAAGAATTTAGGGGTCTTGAGCATGGGTGTGGCAAAATGGCCTCGGTAGCGCCACCTACATTTTTAACGGAACAGCCCCTCAAGCCCGTTGCGCCTAAAAATCTGAAAATCTGCACACATATGTAACATCCCATGACGCACCAAAAAGTCTCTTGGAGCCATATTCTAAACCCAACAGAAAGTATTTTTATTTTGACCGGAAGGTGAAAAAATTGTGTGTTTTTGGCCATTTCCAGGGGTCGCTTGAACGCGAACTAGTCCTAGACGCATTATCCCATTGACTTCAAAACTTAATAGTATGTTCTTAAGACATAGACGATGTTAAATTGCGGCAGATTTTGAGTTTTTGTTGAAGGGCGTGGAAGTTATGGCCCCTCAAAGTTCGATTACTCGCCACGAAACAGGAAGTTGCTTTATTTTTGCTATATTTCGGCCATACTTTGTCCAAACTGCATCAAACTTTACAGGATTGTTAATGGTACCTATCTGCACACATCCATATGTCAATATTCATACAATTGTTGTAGCGCCACCTATTTATAGCAGGAAATGACATATTTTATAGTGTGATGTCCAGTTTCTAGACGGGTGACCAGATTCACTTCAAATGTTGTCAGCCCCTCCTTGACAATTTTTGGAAGAAGTCCTCCGAAAATTGTGAGTTTGGGTCGAAGCGTGTGCCGGTTCTGGCCCGTCAAAGTTCGGAAACCCAACTTCCTGTTTGAAACCTCAGATTTTGGGGTAACTTCCTGTTGCGACTCTCTACTTTATCCTACAGATGGAGCCATTGTATTACTCTTTGATGGGTTTTTGGAAGGGGGTCTCTGTGTGTGTGTGTCTGTGTGTGTGTGTTTGAGGGGGGAGGGGAAGAGGAGTTGATTGAGTCTGTGAGAAGCTGCCACAGGGAGGTTACAGTCAGGAGAGCCAAGAGCTGTCACAGATGATGAGCTCTGAAAAATATTATCACAGAAAATAATTAGCATAAAAGCTTTTATTTTAAATTTGTTGCAACAAATTCAGGTTTCTTACAGCATTTTCCTTATTGAAAACTAAATTCTACCTGAAATGTATCAATAAAAATCTTCTTTTGCAGTTAATGTCACCAGTTTATAGTTTAGTTTTAATAGCATTCCCTGTCACTGATGTGCCTTTAATTATCGGTTCTATCAGGGATCATTTATGTGTTTATCTTACGGGGGTGAGCCACCTCACAGGTTGGTTATATTACCTGTTGACCTCAGCTCAGTGAGCTAAGACAATGTTTAATGCAGTGTTTTTTCTGATATGAAAATGGATATTATTCAGCACATCTAACCTCAGCAGGCCCCTCTTCAGAAACTCATATCTGCAGATGTCAAAGCTGGCTCAAAAAATTAAACTGGCTTCAAATTAATTTGAAGGAATTGTAGGTTATTTTGAATTCATGTAATCTTACCATATGTCTCCCCTTGACCAAAGTCTTTACAGTTTGGTTTTGATCAGTTAGGAAATTTCACAAGGGGTCGGCTGATATTTTCATGTTACACAGTGTACGGCGACAGGAAAAGTGCACGTCTACATCCACCGGCGTCGAGGTGAACCAGCTGAATATAAGCCACTCAAGTTGACGACAAGTGCATTGAAAAGTAAAAGCTGCTGGCCTTTACCTTTTCTTTGTAAAAGCGCCTGTTCGGCCAGTAGTTAGTAAAGTAATATTTTCAGCGTTGTCCACAGTCTCATGACATGTTTAACACGAAGCACAGCACGCTGGTTAAGCTCATGGCAAACTGTTACTAACAGCTAAAATGAAAGCTTGTCTGTATGTAGTCTAACTGGTTAGTTTGTCACTAATCTCCAAATTTTGCAAATTGCTATAAACTTCACTCTCTTAAACCAGTAACAGTCTGAGCTGGACTGATAGGGGTCTGTATGGATAAAGATAAAATCCTAATGATACCCATCCCTACAGCTGGTTAGTGGCTTCGCCCTGACTTTAGGCAGATGAGATATTCACTGTTCAAATAACTTCATTATAAGCCTTGTTTAAGCATAAATGATTTATATATGCACCCAATAACAGAACTTGCAAAAAAATGCTTTTGCTCAAAGCTCAAAGCTTGTAAACTCAAGTTAAAACTGAGTTTTATCTCCTTTTGGGAGGGGGTATCTGTGTGTGTGTGTGTGTTTGTGTTTGTGTTTGAGGGGGAGGGGAAGAGGAGTTGATTGAGTCTGTGAGAAGCTGCCACAGGGAGGTTACAGTCAGGAGAGCCAAGAGCTGTCACAGATGATGAGCTCTGAAAAATATTATCACAGAAAATAATTAGCGTAAAAGCTTTTATTTTAAATTTTTACATCTCGGAAGTGTGAACTGTTACGCCAGCGTGTGCCCTGCGACCTGCGTTGACCCCGCGGTTGCCGGGGTCCCGCGGTCGCCGCTCCCCCGACGGGCGCCGGGTGCGAGGGCCCGTTCAACGCTGCTCGCAGCTTTAATTATTATTATTATTATTTTTTTTCTTCTTTTTCCGCCTCTTAGATCGGCTTTTTGAGGGCCTTAACATGCGTGAAAACTTACCAAAATTTGCAGACGCGTCAGGCACGGCGAAAAATTTAATAATTTAGGGGTCTTGAGCATGGGCGTGGTAAAATGCCCTCGGTAGCGCCACCTACATTTTTAAACGGAACAGCCCCTCAAGCCCGTTGCGCCTAAAAATCTGAAAATCTGCACACATATGTAACATCCCATGACGCACCAAAAAGTCTCTTGGAGCCATATTCTAAACCCAACAGAAAGTATTTTTATTTTGACCGGAAGGTGAAAAAATTGTGTGTTTTTGGCCATTTCCAGGGGTCGCTTGAACGCGAACTAGTCCTAGACGCATTATCCGATTGACTTCAAAACTTAATAGTATGTTCTTAAGACATAGACGATGTTAAATTGCGGCAGATTTTGAGTTTTTGTTGAAGGGCGTGGAAGTTATGGCCCCTCAAAGTTCGATTACTCGCCACGAAACAGGAAGTTGCTTTATTTTTGCTATATTTCGGCCATACTTTGTCCAAACTGCATCAAACTTTACAGGATTGTTAATGGTACCTATCTGCACACATCCATATGTCAATATTCATACAATTGTTGTAGCGCCACCTATTTATAGCAGGAAATGACATATTTTATAGTGTGATGTCCAGTTTCTAGACGGGTGACCAGATTCACTTCAAATGTTGTCAGCCCCTCCTTGACAATTTTTGGAAGACTGGCTCCGAAAATTGTGAGTTTGGGTCGAAGCGTGTGCCGGTTCTGGCCCGTCAAAGTTCGGAAACCCAACTTCCTGTTTGAAACCTCAGATTTTGGGGTAACTTCCTGTTGCGACTCTCTACTTTATCCTACAGATGGAGCCATTGTATTACTCTTTGATGGGTTTTTGGAAGGGGGTCTCTGTGTGTGTGTGTCTGTGTGTGTGTGTTTGAGGGGGGAGGGGAAGAGGAGTTGATTGAGTCTGTGAGAAGCTGCCACAGGGAGGTTACAGTCAAGAGAGCCATGAGCTGTCACAGATGATGAGTTCTGAAAAATATTATCACAGAAAATAATTAGCATAAAAGCTTTTATTTTAAATTTGTTGCAACAAATTCAGGTTTCTTACAGCATTTTCCTTATTGAAAACTAAATTCTACCTGAAATGTATCAATAAAAATCTTCTTTTGCAGTTAATGTCACCAGTTTATAGTTTAGTTTTAATAGCATTCCCTGTCACTGATGTGCCTTTAATTATCGGTTCTATCAGGGATCATTTATGTGTTTATCTTACGGGGGTGAGCCACCTCACAGGTTGGTTATATTACCTGTTGACCTCAGCTCAGTGAGCTAAGACAATGTTTAATGCAGTGTTTTTTCTGATATGAAAATGGATATTATTCAGCACATCTAACCTCAGCAGGCCCCTCTTCAGAAACTCATATCTGCAGATGTCAAAGCTGGCTCAAAAAATTAAACTGGCTTCAAATTAATTTTAAGGAATTGTAGGTTATTTTGAATTCATGTAATCTTTCTCCATCACCCTTTCTGTTTCTTTCCATCTCTCTACTCATCTTCTCCCATATGTCTCCCCTTGACCAAAGCTGAGCGTGGATTGATGCTGTCTTTACAGTTTGGTTTTGATCAGTTACGAAATTTCACACGGGGTCAGCTGATTTTTTCGTGTTACTCAGTGTACGGCGACAGGAAAAGTTCACTAGGTCCTCCAGCGTCGAGGTGAACCAGCTGAATATAAGCCACTCAAGTTGACGACAAGTGCATTGAAAAGTAAAAGCTGCTGGCCTTTACCTTTTCTTTGTCAAAGCGCCTGTTCGGCCAGTAGTTAGTAAAGTAATATTTTCAGCGTTGTCCACAGTCTCATGACATGTTTAACAGGAAGCACAGCACGCTGGTTAAGCTCATGGCAAACTGTTACTAACAGCTAAAATGAAAGCTTGTCTGTATGTAGTCTAACTGGTTAGTTTGTCACTAATCTCCAAATTTTGCAAATTGCTATAAACTTCACTCTCTTAAACCAGTAACAGTCTGAGCTGGACTGATAGGGGTCTGTATGGATAAAGATGAAATCCTAATGATACCCATCCCTACAGCTGGTTAGTGGCGTCGCCCTGACTTTAGGCAGATGAGATATTCACTGTTCAAATAACTTCATTATAAGCCTTGTTTAAGCATAAATGATTTATATATGCACCCAATAACAGAACTTAAAAAAATGCTTTTGCTCAAAGCTCAAAGCTTGTAAACTCAAGGTAAAACTGAGTTTTATCTCCTTTTGGGAGGGGGTATTTCTCTGTGTGTTTGTGTGTGTGTGTGTGGGTGTGTTTGTGTTTGTGTTTGAGGGGGAGGGGAAGAGGAGTTGATTGAGTCTGTGAGAAGCTGCCACAGAGAGGTTACAGTCAGGAGAGCCAAGAGCTGTCACAGATGATGAGCTCTGAAAAATATTATCACAGAAAATAATTAGCATAAAAGCTTTTATTTTAAATTTGTTGCAACAAATTCAGGTTTCTTACAGCATTTTCCTTATTGAAAACTAAATTCTACCTGAAATGTATCAATAAAAATCTTCTTTTGCAGTTAATGTCACCAGTTTATAGTTTAGTTTTAATAGCATTCCCTGTTACTGATGTGCCTTTAATTATCGGTTCTATCAGGGATCATTTATGTGTTTATCTTACGGGGGTGAGCCACCTCACAGGTTGGTTATATTACCTGTTGACCTCAGCTCAGTGAGCTAAGACAATGTTTAATGCAGTGTTTTTTCTGATATGAAAATGGATATTATTCAGCACATCTAACCTCAGCAGGCCCCTCTTCAGAAACTCATATCTGCAGATGTCAAAGCTGGCTCAAACGTTGTCCACAGTCTCATGACATGTTTAACACGAAGCACAGCACGCTGGTTAAGCTCATGGCAAACTGTTACTAACAGCTAAAATGAAAGCTTGTCTGTATGTAGTCTAACTGGTTAGTTTGTCACTAATCTCCAAATTTTGCAAATTGCTATAAACTTCACTCTCTTAAACCAGTAACAGTCTGAGCTGGACTGATAGGGGTCTGTATGGATAAAGATAAAATCCGAATGATACCCATCCCTACAGCTGGTTAGTGGCTTCGCCCTGACTTTAGGCAGATGAGATATTCACTGTTCAAATAACTTCATTATAAGCCTTGTTTAAGCATAAATGATTTATATATGCACCCAATAACAGAACTTGCAAAAAAATGCTTTTGCTCAAAGCTCAAAGCTTGTAAACTCAAGTTAAAACTGAGTTTTATCTCCTTTTGGGAGGGGGTATCTGTGTGTGTGTGTGTGTGTTTGTGTTTGTGTTTGAGGGGGGAGGGGAAGAGGAGTTGATTGAGTCTGTGAGAAGCTGCCACAGAGAGGTTACAGTCAGGAGAGCCAAGAGCTGTCACAGATGATGAGCTCTGAAAAATATTATCACAGAAAATAATTAGCGTAAAAGCTTTTATTTTAAATTTTTACATCTCGGAAGTGTGAACTGTTACGCCAGCGTGTGCCCTGCGACCTGCGTTGACCCCGCGGTTGCCGGGGTCCCGCGGTCGCCGCTCCCCCGACGGGCGCCGGGTGCGAGGGCCCGTTCAACGCTGCTCGCAGCTTTAATTTCAATTGGATTTCATGTAACAAGAAGCTGACAGCAAAGTCACAACTTTCTGACGCAATAGCAAAACATTTTTGAATCTTTCTGAAGTTTTGACTGTTGTGTCAAAAAAGTGGAATCTCAGGTTTTAAGGAACATGATCACAGTGATGGGTCTTTTTTCATAGGATGTCGACATGCAT
Organism: Lates calcarifer; assembly: GCF_001640805.2. Lineage (NCBI taxonomy): Eukaryota > Metazoa > Chordata > Actinopteri > Centropomidae > Lates > Lates calcarifer. The sequence goes on from NW_026118137.1 coordinate 22,455, forward strand.
CTGTTAAAAAAACAGAATTCATTGTCGAGCTTGATGCTGACTGATATGACAGAACTCTGGCTCAGAATAACACATTTTCAGTGCTTTTATGCTTCTACCTGTGTTATTAATGCTCTTTCAAAGCAACCTAGTACACATCTAAAATGTTCAAAAGAACCTACATCCATATTGTGCCTTTGGTACTTTGTATTGTCAGGTTACACTATGTCATCAGATCATCCTTTACCCCAACCCCATTGTCCAATCAGCGCTGTGACCCCAGACTGTTAAAACCATAATGTTCATCTTAACCCTCTCCACCACCTTCTGGCTTATGCCAGAGTTGCATCTCAGGACCATGACACATTCACAGAAAAATATGTAGAGATCAGTCAGGTTGAGCATGGAGAGTCAGAGGCTATGACGCTATGGCTATGAAGATGTCCATTTATAGATCTTCTATGTAGCTCTGGTCACTCAGGCTGATGGTGGGTAAAAATGAGCTGTGCTTGGAAGCAGAAAGTACTCCTCTGTATTGATCTACCAACAGTTTCAAATATAGACATCAGGCAACCTAGCTCAGCTCTAGAGTGTTCCATACAAAAAAAAGGCTTTATGACCCAGTACACCTGCGATGGATTGGCGATCTGTACAGGGTGTACCCCGCCTCTCACCCAATGTCAGCTGGGATTGGCTCCAGCCCCCCCACAACCCTTAACGGATAAGCTATAGACAATGGATGGATGGATGAAATACACTCTCAACAAAGTAATCCCTTTTTATTTAGGGTACTAACACACAGCATAGCTTCACATTCACATAAAATCATGCATTGACCCTTAGGTGCTGATTCATGTTTCAGCTCCATGCATTCATTGATCAATAGCAAGTCTTTAATAAAACACAAGACTGAAGATCAAAAGTTTAACTAATCATATACACCATGAAACACGAGGTAGTAATCAGTGCCATCAGTATTACTTAGCAGAAATCATAGGCCAGTTGCAAAAGCCAACACAAATCTGACACGACCACGGCATGAGACACCACCACTACAAGAGAGCCACATTAACAAGCAAGTTATAACAGGCTAACACTGTTACACACACAAAGAAAGCATACAAGCCCACACAATCAACATAAACACCCGCACAGCCACTAAATATCTGTTTGTTTTCATTCATTATTGACATTGCCTCTTTATGAGCAAAGAGCTGGTGCTTATGCTACAACAGGTTTTGCTCAGTTGCTGATTTTCAGTTTAATCTGTAGGCCTGCAGACAGCAGCGGTCAGTCTGCAATCTTCCCTAATGAGATGTTGTGTATTAGATTCATCCTATTTACCATTCATTCATTGTGATGCTGTCATTACCAGTATTTCTTCTCTGAAAAGCAACAGCGACAAATGAAAACTAGATTGATTGTCTTTATTTGCTTTTCAATGGTGCCAACTGTCTGTTTGGAGTAGTGATAACCACCTTAATGTTCAGTGTCTTCACCTGTTTATTAGTTTAGGTTCAGTCTGGATGTTGTAGTACCAGCTTCTGGGGCTTAACCAGGAGAAACACAGTAAGCTTGTGCAGGTTACAGCTGAGTTCCATGAGAGACAGGTCTTGATTTAATGACCCAATCTCCTTAGATTTTCTTTTTCAGGAGACAAAGAGTGACAGTGCCTGCCCATCACTACTGTCCAGTAAAAATATCCTGTATGCAAATATGGGTCACATATTTTTAAAACTGAGGTCTGAAAAGCTTGGGGTACTAAGAATTTCTCAGCCCACGGAAAACTGTGCCTCCCCTCAGTGAAAACATGAATATCACCAAAAGTGCATGTATAAAGATTTTAACTTCCCACTGCTGAAAACCCCTGCAGGCAAAGAATTTAATCCAGTCAGAATATAACAACATGCGTCTGCCAACACACTGTTTCCTCTGACTATCTTGCCATCTTATCAAAGAATCCATTTTGTACACCACAGGGCCATTTTGAAGTGTATGAAATCCATTCATATTTCAGATTTCAATCCCTGAATAATGTAGGCCTACACAGACTGAAAATGATGCCTGGCCAAAACCTGCCTCTGTGTGGTCTGTGATGCATGAGGAGGACATACAAGAATTATAATAGGAGGGAAATATATTCTATCAGTTCTACAGCTTGTATCTAAATTTCATATTTCAATTATCAGCCATAAGCAGATAATATTAATATTTGTGGTAGCAAAATTTGATTTACACAATTTTGCAAATAACATGGGTAAAATGTTCTGCACCTGTGAGCTGACAGATTATGAGGATTATTATGGGGAGAATTTGTCTTATGCAGGAGGTGAATAATGCAAAATGAAAGCATAAATTAAGCTTAAAGTCACTTCCTTATTTTGTTATCACCTAATGTGCTGCAGAGGATTGAGAAAGGATTTAATGGGATTTCCTTAGATTTTGCACATCTGAGGTCTTAAATTAGCAGTGTCACACAGGAGCAGATTTTATTAAATAACCTGAACTAATTAATCCCTGATTTTGATGTACAACAACAAAAAGTACCTCATGGACAAACCAAACTGATGAGAAGGCTCTCACTCTGTGATGTGCCAAGTTTGAAAAGAGTCCCAGCACATTTGTTATGCAAGATGTCCACACCAAACACTTGTGTGACCTTGTTAAAGGTATACAGTCACACACACAAACAGGCTCAGGCCCATGGTCCCAAGGTGTCAGGGGGCATCTGGGCCTGAGCATCTTTGTGTAGGTTTGTTCAGTAGTTACATAGAGTCAAATAGATCCTCTGTAACACTCTTCTGTCCAAAAGTTTCATTTAAGCTGCTCTTGTATTTCAGTCCAAGCAGTCAAACAGTTATTTATGCCCCTGTACTGGCAAAAACAAGACATTTAATATTGTTGCCAACATTATTCTGAAGGGTAAAATTCCAGTTTAAATTCATTATTATTATTTATTCATATTCATTATTTAAAAAGGTCAACCAACTGAAAATTAGTCTTCTTGTTAAACTGGTTGATTGGGGTTGTGTGTGTGTGTGTGTGTGTGTGTGTTAAAATGTGCAAGTAGACCAAGCAGACCCAAAGAATATAGATAGAATTCAATACAGTCATCTCTCTGTAACATTTCATGATGTTTCTTGACTTTTCCTCCACTAATTAAATCACTTAAATAGCCTGACACATCTAATCTGCACAGCTGAAAAAAGACTTATAGACAGGTTTAACTGATGGCCTGAGTGTTGAGTTGTTCTCATTGTTTATTTCCATTAAACATAGAAAGAAATCAATAGAGATGGTTAGGGAGTTGGGGATTAAAGGGCTGTTTTTGAATTAAACATAATTCTGCTGAGGCATCAAGTCAATATCAGAGAGGAGAGTTGTCCTCTAAATGCAGGGAAAAGGTCTAATTTATTTTTCAACAATGATGTGGCGTCATTTTTCTTTCATATAATGGGACTGCTGTCACAACATAAACACAAGCTGATAAAGATTAAAGTGAGGGAAGGATTGGTGGATTAGGATGAAGAGATGATCCTGAAAGGATTGGGTCAGAGGTTTGAGCCCCTAAAGGAACTAACGAGTACAAAAGCAGCTGCAAGATTTCTTGTTAAAGTGTCCTTTAGAAAGATAGTGAGTGGTTACAGTGCTCACTCACTGGATAAGACTGTCAAATTAGAGAGATGGCTTTTGGAGATAGATTTTTAAAAAAGGACATGAAGTTTCACTGTGCAGTTTTTTACTGTGAGGCAGTGAAATGTGCTACTAGTCTTGATTTGATCTAAGCTCAGATCTTAGTGGAATCCTGACCCAACATTTGCCTCATTTTGATGAGCTGTTCTCCATGAGTTGATCAGTGTCTGATGTAATTTAAACTCAATATTTAATTTGGATAAATCATTTAAAGGAGTACACTCACAATTTAATATGCTACTCACATAAAGCTGGGGAATTAGTGAAAGACAGATGCAACTATGGCTGTTAGTCTCTATCGGTCAAGCTCCAAAAACCCTGGAACTTACATCTCCTATAATGCAGCTCTGTAGCATCTATTATAATGCTATCTATAGGAAACAACCAGGTCTTTCAAAGTGCACAGTTTCTGTTTGTAATGCAGGCTTTCTGTTAACAAGACTACACATTTACAGTCTTTCTAGCAGATCTGTGACGCTGTACTTATCATACTTTATCTTGTTAGCATGCTAGCATTTGCTAATTAGCACTAAACACAAAGCATAGCTGAGCAACTATGTCTCCTAGAAATTATGTTTATATAACTAAAACAGGAATATATATAATGCTGTAGTCACAACAAGTGGATATTGCACTCCAAGACTGGATATTTTGTCATAAAACAAATAGTTTTCTGTGAACATTTTACTGATGTGTTTAGTAGACTGTGCGCACACGTACATTAAGAACATATCCTCATTGTATGAATAGAAAATAGAATCTGGTCACAATTCTGTTTCCTATAAAACACACTTGCTGTTGCAGTCCAGTCGTATCTAAACATTATTTTAGGAGACAGGATTGAGATGAGTGCGATAGGAAGTTTGTTTTGCAGGCATTTGCCCATAAACCAAAGTATTGGGGGAAAATAACCTCCTTTCCACTTTGTACTTGCTTGTCAAATCTCAAAAAATCTCGATGGTGACAGTGGCCACAAAATGTTCATCCTTCTCCAGTTTTTCTCTTTTTTTTTTTAGACAAAACCATGTTGATCATCTTCACACTGGATGGAATAGTTTTACTGTGACAGAAATGCAACAGGACCCTCCAGAGTATTGGCCAGGAGAGTCAGCAATATAACCTTAAGAAGAGAGAGAATGAGATAAAAGGAAAAGAAGAAATTGAATAAGACACAGTATATTTTTATTGAACCCAGAGGCCGATTGGGTGTGTCATTCTACACCAAACAACACACACTTGTCACCAGTGTTCACATATAAGATGTTAAAATGGAGATGATGCAGATGCTTCCACAGCATTATGCCATCAGGCCCCTGAGGCATTAGTGAAGCACACCTGCAAAATCTGCTTTGCCAAAGAAGCTAGCTGGCCAGTTACCACTCATCTCTCTCGATGCTGCCCACAGGGCCTTAGAGTTCAACATAGCCCCAGGCAGTGCTCGTAGTCCAAGCAGGAGGTGGTCTCCTGGGGATTCCTCTTCATCCTCAGACACTTGGTCCTGGCTGGTAAACACAGAGCTACACGGAGGCCTGATGAGAAAAATATATTATCCACAAAAATGTCAGTGGGTACTTTTTGGACCTCAACGTGTCCACACAGTTTTTGGAAAATGTTGGAGGCCCAGAGTGCTAAAGGACCTTGAAGGTCACTGGGTCAGGGTTCCACCAGTTACTTGAATCTAAAGTATCACACTCATCATTTTCTCACATCACCTCTGCACAGACTCAAACATATTGAGTAAAACACAGCACAGTTGGCAAAGCAGTCTCACCACAAGTTCCACTAAGTTGTTATTTTGTAGCTTTTGACAGTATGAAATGATCTTTCAGTGAATGGATTTGCCCAATTGTTATTCAGTTGTTCGTATTTCCATATTTTCTGAGCACTTTAAGGACTTCATATCCATGTTGGCTTAACAGTGAGATTATTTTGTCAACTAAAAAACAGTTGTCGACAGAATGGAAAGCATGTCTCAACACTATCAGGCATGAATGGATAACCAAACAGGCTTGCCAGGCACAAACCCCGGGGCCATCAAACACCCTTTCTGTACCCACCTCATGATGAAAGCAGCACATCTGCAGACTGCTGTGAAGTATTATGACAGCACTCACAGCCCAATACATCATCCAGTGTAGTCACATGTGAGTTTTTAAAAGTATATGAAAATATGCTTTGGGCTCCAGTTATGCAAAAGTCATGCACAGTTACACATATAAGTAAATCACAGCAGAGATGATTTGCTGTGACATCCAGGGAGTGTTTGTCCTCTCAGTAGGATGATTAGGTTTGGTGCTGCCAATATAGAACTTAAGAGTCTGGTGAGAGTGATTTTCACACACTGGCCTCTTTAACCTCTAGATTACTGTCCCTCTCATCCAGTCACATAAACAGGCCTGACTCATCACGGTCTGGGTCTTTTAAGGTGTGAAACCTCTGCCTAACAAGCAGTGACACAGCACTTTTGGGTTACAGGTAGTTCATGCTTTATTCATCTTGTGGCAGAAGAACACAATCTTTCCTCCAAAGTGAGTTAATTTATTAATCTACAATCAACCAGAAACAAACTGTAGCAGGCATTCACCATTGTCAGCAGAGCTGACCATACATATTAGTGTGATTATT
>NW_026118138.1:0-24777 GCF_001640805.2 Lates calcarifer
ATACAAAGTTTAAGTAAAACATTAACAGTAAAAGACTCATTAATCATGTATTGTTTAAGATTACTTATTATTATTATTATTATAAGTGAAAAAGCAAAGGGAAGTGTACTCTTTCAAAATGTAATTGAGTTAGACAAGTTGGATTTTGGTTTTTAATAATAATTTTAAGATATGTGGATTTTCTATCCTGCCAGTTTATGTTTTGGAAAAGTCATGTTTTTATGGTGTTCAGGGCTACTGCGGGGTTTCCTGTCAGCAGATACTCACATAGAATTAATTTATGATGTTTTTTTTGTTTTTTTTTAGCAGACTTTGACCTTTAATGTGTTGGCAAGTTATGAGGAAACTACAGTCACAGTAAATCTTTAAACAGAAGAAATAGTAGAAATAGTCTCCTGCGCTGTACATACTCCATCTCACATTGTTCCTATGGTCCTCAGTAATGTGGAGCAGTTAAAGAATGCACCCTACCTGGTTTCACCTGTTCAGTTTCACCATCAGTGACTCAGACATTTGACACTTGACAGCTGTAAAATATAGTCACCAATCCATGTTTGAAGATAAACACAGGTTTGTGAGAGCAGAAGCTTTAGACAAAAAAGGGCGGTGGTTCCAAGAACTAATCTGCATAAACAAAAGGAAATAAACAATGTATAGCCTGAAGAAGTGTGGATACTGACAATCCTTGTTGTTTTTTACATTTATTTACCAGGAAGGTCCCATCGCGATACAGTATCTCTTCTGCTCAGAGGTCCTAGTCCTGGTCCTGTTTTTCTTTTGAAATACAGTTTTCTGGTAATTTTGTAAGTTGGCAGCCTCATTAGGGTGATAAAAGTCTTTTCTAAAGTGTGTGTGGCGCAACCTATTCAGCTTTGTAAAGGTCATGTGTGCTGCCACCTTCTAGAAACTACATGTTTTACTGCCACTCTGGGCTTCTGCCCAGGTTTAAGAGAGGATTCTCAAAATGAAACCGTAACAACCACAAGTATAGTTGGCGTGACTTTGCAAAGTCCAAGTGAAATTCTTTGATCATGGAAACATGTCCTGTAGAAGATTTCATGAAAGTTGTCATCAGGTCATGGGCTTATAAATCCTGTCTTTGTTATCTTTCTATCTCTTTCCATTCTTCCCCTCAACAGAGCCATTTATCGAGACTGGTAAGTCTCCATAAAGAGCATGAGAATCATCTTGACCGCATGCCTTTTTACTCACTAACCCCCCTGGAAATGACCTCTGTGTGTGTGTGTGCATGTGTTTACCACGTGTGATAGCTAAAAATCAAAGTGTGCTGAGACTTTAAAAAGATTGGCAGTGGTCTTCATCAGGCCACTTCATTTTCCTTCCCTGGACTGAGACAGACTCATATTCATACTCTGTCGTTTCTGTTTGCATGTGCATGTGTGTATTGTGTTGTGTTGTTGTGAAGAGAAATATTCAACATGTCCACGACCCCTCCTTCTCCCTTCTTAAATGGATAAGGAAAGTATTTGTTGATCCTGGGAAACACATTTAATGCCATCTACTGGACAAAAACAGCAACAGCGAGTTACAGCAGCAGGTGTAGTCAATATTCCCAACATGTTTGTCCTTGTCAGATCTTTTCTCATTTTTATGAGATTGTTGTAACATGAAGGTCTGAAACTTCTCTTTGTAAAGAACAGATTATGATATTTTTTTATTTATTGCAGCTGCTTGTTTGCTGGTTTGGAGAAAAACTGGTCAATCCACTTCAATCCACCATAAACATGTAATTGCACTTGCTTTATCTCCACTGACTGAGAGTAAAATATGTGTATTGACATGTCTTATTGTTCAGAAGTAAAAATGGCTTTTCGTTAAATTGGAAACCATAAATCAAATACCAGTTTTTGGAACATTTCCTAAATGCAGTCACTCAGGTGTGAGCTGTTTGTCCTCTAGAATGCATTAAAACTAAGCAAATAAATATTGTTTAACATATTGTGCCTTCCCTGTTCTTCTATGTCTCCCAAAAACTGTATTTGTCATCATCAGAATATTCATGTATGCATATGTGATGATGTAGCATATCATTGGATCATACAGTAGAATCCACATGATACAAAGACATGTGTTAGAGGAACATGGGAAGAAACATTTCTTGTCATTAGGCGTAACTGTGACTGTGATACTGAGAGTGTGAGAGTCTCTCATATGTCACACAGTCTCATTTTTTCTCTCAACCAAACACTATCTGCCGTGTCCAACTCTTTTTCAGGGGTAAAACGAATTACATCAACCTCGGCTCTTTCCTGATCAAGCCGGTGCAGCGGGTGATGCGTTACCCGCTGCTGCTGATGGAGCTGCTGGGGGCCACGCCCGAGAGCCACCACGACCGGCCCCAGCTGACTGAGGCTCTGCAGGCTGTCAAAGAGATCAACGTAAACATCAACGAATACAAGCGCAGGAAGGACCTCGGTAAATATCTGATCAGATCAAGTCACATGTAGTTCTGAGGGTCTCAGTGTTAGGATTTTTTAAGCACAAAGACTGAGTCTCTGGTCTCAAGTTTTCCCCTCTGCTGTCCACAGTGGTGAAGTACAGGAAAGGGGACGAGGACACGTTCATCGACAAGATCTCCAAGCTGAGCATGCACTCCATTATCAAAAAATCCAACCGGGTCAGCAGCCACCTCAAGCACCTCACAGGAATTTCACCCCAGGTACATCACTGCTCTGAGCTAAGCTCTTAACCTGAATGAACACTCACACTGAGGTTAAGGGAAGGCTGTCTGTCGGTTCTAACCTCTTTGTCTTTGTCTTCTGTCTTTTTCCCAGATTAAAGATGAAGCGTTTGATGAGGCTGAGAAGAAATTCAGACTGCAGGAGAGACTCATCAAATCTTTTATCAGGAACATTTCCTTGTACCTGCAACATATCAGGGTATGTACCATAATCACAGAAAAACTTCTTATTAAATATTTTGTTATATTGTATTTTTGGATTGTAACTGTGAAAATATAATCTCCTCAGGAATCCGCATCCGTGAAGGTCTTGGCAGCCATCAGTTTCTGTGACATCTACACAGAGCGCAGTATGCTAGACCCTGAGCGCTTCCAGAGAGCTCACCGCTGCATCAGTGACAAGCAGTTCACACAATTTGTAAGTCCCGTTCTTCTTCTCCTCACTGAGTTGCTGTAAAAGTGCTTCAGGAATGACCTCTCATCACATCAAACTATCTGCCAACCCTCTCCCTTTCCCTCCTCTCATCTCCTGAGTAGAAGGAGCGCACAGAGACCTTAGTCATCAACCCACTCACCCAGCTGCTCCTCATGTTCGCCGGGCCGCACAAACTCATCCAAAAGCGTTTCGACAAGCTGCTGGACTACGACAACTGCAAGGAGCGAGCTGACCGCCTCAAGGACCGCCGTGTCCAGGAGGAGCTGCAGGTGGCGCGCAACAACTACGAGGCGCTGAACGCCCAGCTTCTCGACGAGCTCCCCAAGTTCCACAGTGCAGCGGAGGAGCTGTTTACGGGTTGCGTGACGGCCTTCGCTCAAGCGCAGAAGGATTTCATGAAGACAACGCTGGGAGAGCTGAAGCCCCTCCTACAGGTTGTGAGTGTGTCTTCGTTTATGTGGGTTTTAAAGTTAGTGGGTGACTAAAACCTGACGTTTTGTACTCCATATTTTGCTATTAATACAGACCATTTTTCTTTACCCGAATCTCCAGTTTTCCAGCAAAGTCAACACGGAGGGCAACCTCATCGCACAGTTCCAAGAAGAGTACGGCCGAGTTCTCCAACTTCTACAGAGCTTTAGCTTCTGCCCGGAGAACCTGCCTCCAGCCACCACCACAAAAAAGCCCTTTGAGAGGAAGACTCTGGAAAAGCAGACCTCTAAAAAGCAACTGCAGGGACCTGTGAGTTGAACGCTCAACCCTTTTATTCCATATGATATTTTTGATAATGTGCAAGGAGTTTCACCGATGCAGCATGATCTAACCATGAATCTTTTCCCTGTTGCTTTCAGCCAAACTGCGTCGTGCAGACAGAGGAGCACCGTGCAGGACTTCTGGTACGCTACGGCCCTGAGAAACTTTTCCAGGCTGAGAGGAACTTTAATGCTGCCCAGGATCTGGATGTGTCTATACAAGAGGGAGACCTTGTGGGTGTGATCAAGCAGCAGGACCCTATGGGTAGCCACAACCGCTGGCTAATTGATAATGGAGGTAGGTAATTTGTACTGTTAAGACAGGAGTTAAATATATATAATCAATCAACCACGTTTTTATATCTGAGCCTCCAAAGGTAGGAATAAATGGTGCAGCAATAAAAATACCATGTCTTCTCTTGCTTTTCTTGTTTTGCAGTCACTAAGGGTTTTGTCTACAGCTCCTTCCTCAAACCTTACAACCCGCGCAGAAGCCAGTCGGACGTGTCCATCGAGAGCCAGTCATCCAATGAGTCAGGCTACGGCGGTTCCTCCCCTGTTTTCTCCCGCCAGAACAGCAACAGCACACTGACCTTTAATCAGGAAACAGCCACCGTCAGCTTTTCCACATCGCAGGCCCAGAGTCATTCGTCGCCACACCCGTCGCTTGACTCTGCGTCGTCTCGTAGGAGTCACCACAGAGATGTGCCCAACCCCGACTCTGCCAGTCAAAGCAACTCCATAAACTCCTCGCCCCGAAATCCCTCGAACCGAAGGGAATATTCAGACCAAACGCACCGAAACTCCCCCAGGCACAGAGATGCAGAGCCTTCGTACCAGCACTCAGGCAATCACAAAGACTCGTATGATACAAGTTACGCAAGTTCGAGCAGCCACAGAGAGACGTCGGACCTCTCAGAGACAGACTCTTCTTCTTCACACAGAAACAATCACTCACAGCGGTATGGACACACAGACAAATCCTATAGTTCATACCAGTGGAGAAATGGAGAGAATGGTGGCCAAAAGAAGTCTGCTTACCCCAGAGATGAGTACATCGAGCCGGAGCCAGAGCCTGAGCCAGAACCAGAACCTGAGAGTGAATTAGACGGTCATCAGGTGAGATTTAATTTGACTACTTAGGTGTATTGTGTGTTTATAATATGATATTTACCAGACCAAAAGTTATATCTGAAAAAAAATCTGATAAACTACACACTGTGCATTAATATAACTATTAGCGGTAAAATAAATTAAAGCTGCAATAATCAGTATTTTTATTTAAACAAAAAACTTACTAAGTACAACACAAATGGGGTCACTCATAGTAATGAATCCACAGAGAAATTACCATTTGACTCTATGGTGCACTTTAGCTTCCCTTAGCTCCTTGCTTTTGTTTTTACAGCCTGCAGCTTTAATGTTTGTTCTCACTGCTATGATTAAAGTTGTTTCCAGCAAAATCAGGCAACTGTTTTCAGTGAGAACTAAACCTACTGTACGCTACCTCCCTAGCACCAAAAGCCTCAGACAAAATTAGCCACTAGCATGTGAACATAGTGGAACATTTAGCAGCTAAAGCGCTAATGTTTTAGGAGATGGTGAAGACCAAAACAGAGCTAAAATGAGAGTGAAGAAAATAAATTTGTTCGTTGACCAGAAACACAACTCCAAATTAATGCTAATGCTGCACTGATGTTTAAAACCAACTGCTTATTGCTAACAGGTTAGCTATGACAACAGTATTGTTATTAATAGTCAGTCTTGTAGAAAAAAATAATATCATTTCTAAACACAAACTAAGGAAGATATTGTTTTGTTTTGTTTTTTTTCAGATTTATTATGCTCTCTACTCTTTCAATGCCCGTTGTCCCAACGAACTGAGCATCTCAGCCAATCAGCGGCTGCGGATACTGGAGTTCCAGGACATGAACGGCAACAGCGAATGGTGGCTGGGGGAGGCGGGAGGCCGACGCGGCTATGTGCCTTCCAACTATATCCGCAAATCAGAATATACATGAACAAGTTTTATCATGCGGATGATACCAGAGACTGCACTTCGAGAGAGTTCCTTAAGGAATGCTCACTCTGCAAGCAGACAGAACAAAAAGACAAACAAGCATGTTTGCGCTGTGATTTTTTTTGACCCGTTGTCATGGAGTTTGATAGTAGGACTGACTTGCTGCTGACTCTGCTCCTGAAAGTTAGCATTATATGCCTATATTTATAGACTTTTAATTTTTTTTTTTTTTTTACTTACTGGAAATTGCTCCCTACCCCCTCTCATTTCCAGTGAAAAACCTGTGAATTGCACCAGATTTCTGCCATATACTCTGGAGCTGAAGACAATGAATTGTATGTTTAAGAGAGCGTTTAAGGTTAGCACATTGGGAGATTGTGATGAAAATGTGAAGGTTTTGGGTTAAGACTGCTTCCTGTAAGCAAACACCCAGTGACATGCACACAGACTGACCTAAACACTGTGTTAGTGACTTTTTTCCTTAATGTGGTTTATTACATCACTAGAATGATGCATGAATATTAGATGCATTTACACCATACTTTTCAACAATCAAAGTTTGTGGCACTTAATGATGATTATCCACTGGTTGCAAGTTTGAAGTGTCTGGAGCAATCAACAAGAATTTGGAGTGTTGTTGAAATTAATATTGACTATCTGAATTAAGGATGGCAATTGAATGGCATATGAAATACAGTTTACAAGTACTTCCCTTGTACTTTTTGAATACATTTTTTTAACTGGGTTGACACTGTGTAAACAGGTGGTGACCCATTTTACCTGTAAAGGGAGGTTAACCAACTGGGAGAGAGAGAGACTGTGGTCTAATCTTAGCTATGATTTCTCCACATGCTCCCCATGTACATTATATATAGTGCTGTACAGTGAAAACATACTATTGCACCCACTGTAAATTGATCACTGAATAAAAAACAGCTCAGCTGACGAATATTGACAGTGTTTGAACTAAGTTTTTGTTGCCTTGTTTATCCTCTATAATATGAAAGCTAAGTGTTGGCACATTGAATTAACGACATCAGTATGTTTTAGAGATTCCCACCAGCGCCTGAACTCACCACATACAGACTTTTCAAATCAATACTGTGGGTCAGAATCCGTTTCCCCTCCCTCTCTCGTTACACACAACCAAAATTACAACTAGGGTAGTAGCCCTAAATCCATGGTGTGACTATACAGAAAAAACAACCTAGGTGTGTGTGCGACTATCAGAATGGACTATTAACCATATATATGTAATTTTAAGAGGAAGTATCTATCAGAATGGACTACTCCTTCCGGACTCTGAGATAAGCAGGAAAACATCTAGTGAGAGACAACATTCAAACATGAACTATAGTGGCAACATTTCTGACACCAGACACACATCTCACTGGATGAAACTGAATGTTATTATTTGATTATTGACCGTACTCCGGCCAGATGTTACCAGGGAAACGGACTGGTGAGAGCTGAGTAGTGGTGACGTCACATATAAAATCATCCCATTTTTTTCTGACGTCACGCGTGATGTCACCAGTTCACACTAATCCGAGGTTGTAAACAGGACCTCTCTGCTGCGTTTAGTTTGTCCATTCTCCTCTCAGAGGAGACTCGGGGTGACTGGCGGCCGGACGCCGGGGTCTCGGCTGCAGTGCGCGTAGCCCTAGACCCCGAGTCGGTGCTTGAGATTCGCACTGAGCTTCAAGCTCCTTGCGCCCATCTCATGCATGGATGTATACATGGACCGATGTATACATCCATGTAGCAGACCATGGCGTGTACATCCATCCAATGTACTTTCCATGGTCTCACCCGGCTCGCCTTTGCGCGTCTGTTATACAGATGCGATCCGAGCTGCCAAGCCTAGAGGCCCGGGTGCCTAGAGTCCCACTGGTAGGGAAGTGGACCCGCGGACTGACTGTCTGACAGTCGGTCCGTTGAGGGGGGAGGGGTCTCTCCCCCTCTCTCCCCCCTCTCTCTCCCTCCACACATATACACCAAAATAACAGGCTTTTGCTGTTTTCATAAAAACAGTATTTCAGCGACGCCGACATACCGTTCATTTTACACTAACTGGCAGTCATCTGTAGTTTGTAGTAACGCACAAATGCCAGTAGATGGCAGTAGCATACGGTATACCGTAAATGTTGACTTTCTATAATGGCTCTGCTGCATCAGAGAGGAATTATCTGTCTCAATGGACTAATATTTGTATATGAAGTTAGAAGTAGGGTGGCACAATCTGTCAGAGAGGAAGTATCTATCAGAATGGACTACTCCTTCCGGACTCTGAGATAAGCAGGAAAACATCTAGTGAGAGACAACATTCAAACATGAACTATAGTGGCAACATTTCTGACACCAGACACACATCTCACTGGATGAAACTGAATGTTATTATTTGATTATTGACGTACTCCGGCCAGATGTTACCAGGGAAACGGACTGGTTGAGAGCTGAGTAGTGGTGACGTCACATATAAAATCATCCCATTTTTTTCTGACGTCACGCGTGATGTCACCAGTTCACACTAATCCGAGGTTGTAAACAGGACCTCTCTGCTGCGTTTAGTTTGTCCATTCTCCTCTCAGAGGAGACTCGGGGTGACTGGCGGCCGGACGCCGGGGTCTCGGCTGCAGTGCGCGTAGCCCTAGACCCCGAGTCGGTGCTTGAGATCCGCACTGAGCTTCAAGCTCCTTGCGCCCATCTCATGCATGGATGTATACATGGACCGATGTATACATCCATGTAGCAGACCATGGCGTGTACATCCATCCAATGTACTTTCCATGGTCTCACGCCCGGCTCGCCTTTGCGCGTCTGTTATACAGATGCGATCCGAGCTGCCAAGCCTAGAGGCCCGGGTGCCTAGAGTCCCACTGGTAGGGAAGTGGACCCGCGGACTGACTGTCTGACAGTCGGTCCGTTGAGGGGGGAGGGGTCTCTCCCCCTCTCTCCCCCTCTCTCTCCCTCCACACACATACACCAAAATAACAGGCTTTTGCTGTTTTCATAAAAACAGTATTTCAGCGACGCCGACATACCGTTCATTTTACACTAACGTTATGGCAGTCATCTGTAGTTTGTAGTAACGCACAAATGCCAGTAGATGGCAGTAGCATACGGTATACCGTAAATGTTGACTTTCTATAATGGCTCTGCTGCATCAGAGAGGAATTATCTGTCTCAATGGACTAATATTTGTATATGAAGTTAGAAGTAGGGTGGCACAATCTGTCAGAGAGGAAGTATCTATCAGAATGGACTACTCCTTCCGGACTCTGAGATAAGCAGGAAAACATCTAGTGAGAGACAACATTCAAACATGAACTATAGTGGCAACATTTCTGACACCAGACACACATCTCACTGGATGAAACTGAATGTTATTATTTGATTATTGACCGTACTCCGGCCAGATGTTACCAGGGAAACGGACTGGTGAGAGCTGAGTAGTGGTGACGTCACATATAAAATCATCCTATTTTTTTCTGACGTCACGCGTGATGTCACCAGTTCACACTAATCCGAGGTTGTAAACAGGACCTCTCTGCTGCGTTTAGTTTGTCCATTCTCCTCTCAGAGGAGACTCGGGGTGACTGGCGGCCGGACGCCGGGGTCTCGGCTGCAGTGCGCGTAGCCCTAGACCCCGAGTCGGTGCTTGAGATTCGCACTGAGCTTCAAGCTCCTTGCGCCCATCTCATGCATGGATGTATACATGGACCGATGTATACATCCATGTAGCAGACCATGGCGTGTACATCCATCCAATGTACTTTCCATGGTCTCACCCGGCTCGCCTTTGCGCGTCTGTTATACAGATGCGATCCGAGCTGCCAAGCCTAGAGGCCCGGGTGCCTAGAGTCCCACTGGTAGGGAAGTGGACCCGCGGACTGACTGTCTGACAGTCGGTCCGTTGAGGGGGGAGGGGTCTCTCCCCCTCTCTCCCCCCTCTCTCTCCCTCCACACATATACACCAAAATAACAGGCTTTTGCTGTTTTCATAAAAACAGTATTTCAGCGACGCCGACATACCGTTCATTTTACACTAACTGGCAGTCATCTGTAGTTTGTAGTAACGCACAAATGCCAGTAGATGGCAGTAGCATACGGTATACCGTAAATGTTGACTTTCTATAATGGCTCTGCTGCATCAGAGAGGAATTATCTGTCTCAATGGACTAATATTTGTATATGAAGTTAGAAGTAGGGTGGCACAATCTGTCAGAGAGGAAGTATCTATCAGAATGGACTACTCCTTCCGGACTCTGAGATAAGCAGGAAAACATCTAGTGAGAGACAACATTCAAACATGAACTATAGTGGCAACATTTCTGACACCAGACACACTGAATGTTATTATTTGATTATTGATGTACTCCGGCCAGATGTTACCAGGGAAACGGACTGGTTGAGAGCTGAGTAGTGGTGACGTCACATATAAAACCATCCTATTTTTTTCTGACGTAACGCGTGATGTCACCAGTTCACACTAATCCGAGGTTGTAAACAGGACCTCTCTGCTGCGTTTAGTTTGTCCATTCTCCTCTCAGAGGAGACTCGGGGTGACTGGCGGCCGGACGCCGGGGTCTCGGCTGCAGTGCGCGTAGCCCTAGACCCCGAGTCGGTGCTTGAGATCCGCACTGAGCTTCAAGCTCCTTGCGCCCATCTCATGCATGGATGTATACATGGACCGATGTATACATCCATGTAGCAGACCATGGCGTGTACATCCATCCAATGTACTTTCCATGGTCTCACGCCCGGCTCGCCTTTGCGCGTCTGTTATACAGATGCGTTCCGAGCTGCCAAGCCTAGAGGCCCGGGTGCCTAGAGTCCCACTGGTAGGGAAGTGGACCCGCGGACTGACTGTCTGACAGTCGGTCCGTTGAGGGGGGAGGGGTCTCTCCCCCTCTCTCCCCCCTCTCTCTCCCTCCACACATATACACCAAAATAACAGGCTTTTGCTGTTTTCATAAAAACAGTATTTCAGCGACGCCGACATACCGTTCATTTTACACTAACTGGCAGTCATCTGTAGTTTGTAGTAACGCACAAATGCCAGTAGATGGCAGTAGCATACGGTATACCGTAAATGTTGACTTTCTATAATGGCTCTGCTGCATCAGAGAGGAATTATCTGTCTCAATGGACTAATATTTGTATATGAAGTTAGAAGTAGGGTGGCACAATCTGTCAGAGAGGAAGTATCTATCAGAATGGACTACTCCTTCCGGACTCTGAGATAAGCAGGAAAACATCTAGTGAGAGACAACATTCAAACATGAACTATAGTGGCAACATTTCTGACACCAGACACACTGAATGTTATTATTTGATTATTGATGTACTCCGGCCAGATGTTACCAGGGAAACGGACTGGTTGAGAGCTGAGTAGTGGTGACGTCACATATAAAACCATCCTATTTTTTTCTGACGTCACGCGTGATGTCACCAGTTCACACTAATCCGAGGTTGTAAACAGGACCTCTCTGCTGCGTTTAGTTTGTCCATTCTCCTCTCAGAGGAGACTCGGGGTGACTGGCGGCCGGACGCCGGGGTCTCGGCTGCAGTGCGCGTAGCCCTAGACCCCGAGTCGGTGCTTGAGATCCGCACTGAGCTTCAAGCTCCTTGCGCCCATCTCATGCATGGATGTATACATGGACCGATGTATACATCCATGTAGCAGACCATGGCGTGTACATCCATCCAATGTACTTTCCATGGTCTCACGCCCGGCTCGCCTTTGCGCGTCTGTTATACAGATGCGATCCGAGCTGCCAAGCCTAGAGGCCCGGGTGCCTAGAGTCCCACTGGTAGGGAAGTGGACCCGCGGACTGACTGTCTGACAGTCGGTCCGTTGAGGGGGGAGGGGTCTCTCCCCCTCTCTCCCCCCTCTCTCTCCCTCCACACACATACACCAAAATAACAGGCTTTTGCTGTTTTCATAAAAACAGTAGCAACTATAAGTTTCAGCGACGCCGACATACCGTTCATTTTACACTAACGTTATGGCAGTCATCTGTAGTTTGTAGTAACGCACAAATGCCAGTAGATGGCAGTAGCATACGGTATACCGTAAATGTTGACTTTCTATAATGGCTCTACTGCATCAGAGAGGAATTATCTGTCTCAATGGACTAATATTTGTATATGAAGTTAGAAGTAGGGTGGCACAATCTGTCAGAGAGGAAGTATCTATCAGAATGGACTACTCCTTCCGGACTCTGAGATAAGCAGGAAAACATCTAGTGAGAGACAACATTCAAACATGAACTATAGTGGCAACATTTCTGACACCAGATACACATTTCACTGGATGAAACTGAATGTTATTATTTGATTATTGACGTACTCCGGCCAGATGTTACCAGGGAAACGGACTGGTTGAGAGCTGAGTAGTGGTGACGTCACATATAAAACCATCCTATTTTTTTCTGACGTCACGCGTGATGTCACCAGTTCACACTAATCCGAGGTTGTAAACAGGACCTCTCTGCTGCGTTTAGTTTGTCCATTCTCCTCTCAGAGGAGACTCGGGGTGACTGGCGGCCGGACGCCGGGGTCTCGGCTGCAGTGCGCGTAGCCCTAGACCCCGAGTCGGTGCTTGAGATCCGCACTGAGCTTCAAGCTCCTTGCGCCCATCTCATGCATGGATGTATACATGGACCGATGTATACATCCATGTAGCAGACCATGGCGTGTACATCCATCCAATGTACTTTCCATGGTCTCACGCCCGGCTCGCCTTTGCGCGTCTGTTATACAGATGCGATCCGAGCTGCCAAGCCTAGAGGCCCGGGTGCCTAGAGTCCCACTGGTAGGGAAGTGGACCCGCGGACTGACTGTCTGACAGTCGGTCCGTTGAGGGGGGAGGGGTCTCTCCCCCTCTCTCCCCCTCTCTCTCCCTCCACACACATACACCAAAATAACAGGCTTTTGCTGTTTTCATAAAAACAGTAGCAACTATAAGTTTCAGCGACGCCGACATACCGTTCATTTTACACTAACGTTATGGCAGTCATCTGTAGTTTGTAGTAACGCACAAATGCCAGTAGATGGCAGTAGCATACGGTATACCGTAAATGTTGACTTTCTATAATGGCTCTGCTGCATCAGAGAGGAATTATCTGTCTCAATGGACTAATATTTGTATATGAAGTTAGAAGTAGGGTGGCACAATCTGTCAGAGAGGAAGTATCTATCAGAATGGACTACTCCTTCCGGACTCTGAGATAAGCAGGAAAACATCTAGTGAGAGACAACATTCAAACATGAACTATAGTGGCAACATTTCTGACACCAGACACACTGAATGTTATTATTTGATTATTGATGTACTCCGGCCAGATGTTACCAGGGAAACGGACTGGTTGAGAGCTGAGTAGTGGTGACGTCACATATAAAACCATCCTATTTTTTTCTGACGTCACGCGTGATGTCACCAGTTCACACTAATCCGAGGTTGTAAACAGGACCTCTCTGCTGCGTTTAGTTTGTCCATTCTCCTCTCAGAGGAGACTCGGGGTGACTGGCGGCCGGACGCCGGGGTCTCGGCTGCAGTGCGCGTAGCCCTAGACCCCGAGTCGGTGCTTGAGATCCGCACTGAGCTTCAAGCTCCTTGCGCCCATCTCATGCATGGATGTATACATGGACCGATGTATACATCCATGTAGCAGACCATGGCGTGTACATCCATCCAATGTACTTTCCATGGTCTCACGCCCGGCTCGCCTTTGCGCGTCTGTTATACAGATGCGATCCGAGCTGCCAAGCCTAGAGGCCCGGGTGCCTAGAGTCCCACTGGTAGGGAAGTGGACCCGCGGACTGACTGTCTGACAGTCGGTCCGTTGAGGGGGGAGGGGTCTCTCTCCCTCTCTTCTCCTCTCTCTCCCTCCACACATATACACCAAAATAACAGGCTTTTGCTGTTTTCATAAAAACAGTAGCAACTATAAGTTTCAGCGACGCCGACATACCGTTCATTTTACACTAACGTTATGGAAACAAACAATGAAGGTGTGTGTGTGTGTGTGTGTGTGTGTGTGTATGTTTTACCTTAGCCGGTGTCCAGTTCAAGTAGGTCCAACACTGACAGAACAACTAGTAGCTTAAACACAGACGTACTCACAGAACTAATACCCGGAAATACAAAACGACTGTCTTAGTTTAAAGCTCACACCAAATCACAGCCAAACCGACTGACAGGTGCGCTGCACATTTAAACCAGGTGCTGTGGATTGCAGTGGCAGCGGGATTGGAGCACGTGACTCAGGTGCCAGTCCAATCATTCGCGGAGGCAGACCAGGAACAGGGGCGGCAGAGAGGCGGGACGTGGAGTGGGATTTGGTCGTTCTTGGCCGAGAGCCTACACACTTCGGCTGCATACTGAATTAAACAAATTCAAAAGTAGCCACATAGCGAGAGAGTGGGAATACCCTGGGCCATAGTATTATAAACTCTTTTGCAGTGTGTCTGGCATAATCCTGTCTATGTTGCATTTCAGTGTCTCAGGAGGAGCACCATTGAATAAGCCTGCCAAAAATGATTATGTAACTACACCTCAGTACGTGCAGAGTAAAAGTTTGTTTACAAAGTTTAAAGTCTGAATTGACAAGCTTTGCATTTAAGTAAATAAGATAAGGTTAAATACATGAAACCATGGCACATAATCAATGCAGCTGGCTAAAGATTGACAAGTATGCGGGGTGAGTGGGATACAGAGGAGGTTTGGGGTATTTAAGTCAAACACTGGATCTTCAGTCCTTTACACTGGGAGAGTTACATTCAGCACCATGCTGGCTGCAGGGGTCCTGCTCATAAGCCTGAGCGTACTAACTGTTCACGGACATGACCCGACTGTAAGTTTCTTTCTATAATATCTTTACCAGTAAATCAGGGTGATTCTTGTCATGGTGAGGTGATCAAGTTTGAGTCGTTTGGATGAGAGAGTTTCTGATCTGTTCTCTACTGTGGTTTGTCATTTCAGCTGGATGTCATGTGTAAGAATCTTTTCCACAGTTGGTCTGTATGGTGACACACTTTGATTTATGTTTCCGAGCAACATTACAGATAAAAACTGTGTTTCAGTGCTGACTCTTTAGATCCTGGCATGTCCAATACCACGTTACTTCCTTTTTAAACTTAAAAAATGTTTAATTGTGTAATTTTAAAGTGAAGTGGATGTAGTTTCAGTGCTCAAAAGTTGCATTGCCCTCTTTTTCCACAACTCTGTTCTCTGCAGACATGGAGTATGAAGACTACACCACAGGCACCCCTGACATTGTTTTGGATGTGAACGACTGGTTATTTGACCTCATAGACGAGTCCAGTAAGTAGCCCTGGAGGACTCTGTGTGATTGCGTTTCCATCTTAACTCTCACTCATATTGTATTTTACCCGTCTGAAATGACCCTTGCTCGCCATTTCCAGATGTTTGTGATCCAAACCCTTGCCACAATGGTGGCTCGTGCCAAAGTAAATCTGACACAGAATTCGCATGCTTATGTATTGAGCCTTACATAGGCAAGAGGTGTCAAAAAGGTACGTAGGAATTCCCAGCTGGGCTTCACGAGAAGCTTATTTTTCAGAGCAATCAGTCTGTTTTAAATGGCTATAAAATCTAACCAGTTTAATGCGACAATTTAACTGATTACTTGTTTTGCCCTTCAGTCAGAAACGTGTGTGAAAATGTCAAATGTGGTCGTGGCGACTGTGTCGTCAACCTAAATAAATACCCATTTTACGAGTGCAAGTGCACGCCTCCATTCCAAGGCCCAGACTGCAAATCATGTGAGTATGCCAAATGCCTTGTTTTACAAAATATCAAATATTTTTGGACAAATGACATCACTTGTACATTGATTTCAGCTTTAACTGGCATAACCCATCATAAATACAGGAAAATAGCCATATCTTTATCCCATATCCCTGTTGAGGGGCTAGGGTACAGGCCTGTACTGCAGGTGATGACTAATGACTAATGGAGATCAGGTGGAGCAGTGCCACACCTCCACACACACACACACACACACACACACACATGGGGGTGGAGATACGAGGGAAGACAACAGGAGAAACAGAGGAATACTGGGGAAACTAGAGGTCACATGGGTGCTGTGACAATAATCATCTTTTTGTCTCATCTGCATCAGTGCCAGCATCTCCCTGTGACCCCAATCCTTGCCAGAACGGAGGTTCTTGCATAAAAAAGGAACGTCGTTTCCGCTGTGCTTGCCCTGATGGATATACTGGCCGGTTCTGTGGAACTGGTAAAACACCTCAAAGAGGACAGAGCCAGTCATCACCATCACTGACACACTGCAAATGTGCTTTTTAAATGATATGATACTGCACTTGTACATGTTGTTCTCTCGCAATCTTTTCCCACAGCTCCCAGCGACTGTTATGAAGGAAATGGAGAGACATACAGGGGTGTGGTCAGTATGACACAGGAGGGGGTGGAGTGTCTGGACTGGCATTCGAATTTCATTTTGTTAAACGGGAGGATCCTTTCCAGATGTACTCTGACTTCCCTGGACTGGAATATAACAACCACTGCAGGTGTTTGACTGCTCACTGATTAAATTATATTATTTTCCATCATCCATCATCTACAATACAAAATCCCCCAAATCTCCCTCTTTTTAAAAAAATGTAAGATGCATATTCTCATTCAGAAACAATAGTTTCAGTAATCTAGTAGTTTTATTATTTTCTTTGTATTTCAGGAACCCAGATGGGGATGACAAGCCGTGGTGTTTTTATAAACAGCAAAACAAACTGCAGTGGGACTACTGCAAAGTCAAGAAATGCTCTGAAGGTGATCTCGCGCTTACGTACACACAAACGGTATATATATATATATATATATATATATATATATATATATATATATATATATATATATATATATATATATATATATATATATATATGTGTGTGTGTGTGTGTATGTATGTATGTATGTCCAAGCTGTTTTCAAACTTTTCTCATGTTCCTCAGTTCAGCCCAGTCCACCTACCACAGTCAAACCAGACCCAGGCTCCCAGTTCTCCCAGTGCGGGATGTCCCTGCCTTCTCGCACCAGCAGAATCTACGGGGGCAGCAAGTCTTTCCCCGGCGCCCACCCCTGGCAGGTGTCGGTGCAGGCCAGACCCAAAGGCTCGTCCTTTGGCTTTCGCCACCTGTGTGGTGGGAGCCTCCTCTCATCCTGCTGGGTCCTCACTGCTGCTCACTGCATGTAGGTTCTGTTTTTCTGTTTGTACGTTGTTTCCAGTTAAGTGATTTTTCCACTATGTGCTAACATTTTTTTTTCCAGTGAACCTGATACTGACTACCAAGTGGTTTTGGAGGAGTGACCCTTGACAAACAGGAGGAGATGGACCAAACCATCCCAGTAATACAAACAATTGCTCATGAGAACTACAGGCAGACTCCTGCAGCAGTGTACAATGACATTGGTTCGTCAGATTTATTAAATATAGTGTCATTTTTTTACCTAGATAAATAAGAATTAATTTATTCACTAGTATTTCCTCTATTTATCTTATTTAACTGTTTATGGAAAAGTAATTTGATTAGTTTTTTCCCGTGCAGCTCTGCTTAAACTCAAAGTTATGGACAGTCCTTACTGCGCAAATGAAACTCGCTTTGTGAAGTCAGTGTGTCTACCAGACCAGACCTTCCCAGCTGGGAAGCAGTGTGTGATCTCTGGATGGGGAGCCACTGAGACCCGTAAGAAAGTCCTTGTTTTCAACCTCAAAAATTTGTTATTGATTTAATGCTCTAACTGTCTCTAACCAATTAGAATTAACAACATCCCTCAGCCAATTAAATTCCCATTTATGTTTGCTTTTCCCTTCACTTTTCAGAGATATACAGCAAACAGCTGTTAAGTGCTCGTGTTTTGCTGATATCTGACGAACGATGTAAAGCTCCTAATGTCTATGGAAGTGTACTGGACAACAGCATGCTCTGTGCAGGGACGTTACAGGGGGGCATCGACTCCTGTCAGGTGTGTATGTTCTTAATTGTGTGGTATCTTCATGAGAATAGCTCAAAAAATCTATTTATATGTTTAACAGGGAGATAGAGGTGAAGAAAAAAAACAAAGGATTACATGCTTTTAGATTAGATATTTGGTACCAGAAGTGTGCTGGAAGTCGTCTACCAGCAACCTAGCTACCTTCTCTACAGGAAATGTTATAATCTTAATTCTCTAAAACTCTGCAGGGTGACTCCGGCCCGTTGGTGTGTGAGCACAACAGCACGCATTACATCACCGGGGTGGTGCGGTCAGAAGAACAAGATCTACACCAACGTCTACACATTCATCTGAGGATCAAGAGCAAGATGAGAGCAACGTTACTGACACACCGCCCTGAGAAAAAGAGAACAGCTCAGTTTGCCTTGAAAAAGAAAACAAAAGTTTATTTCATCAGCGATAAAACCAAAGCATTTACTCCCAGCTTTGAGTTAAAAGAGGCACTTACAAAGCTGCCAGACACGTCATTTCAGTATACACTTCTCTCTCACTGAGCCTAGCTCAAAGTGCACCTTATTATCAGACCTCGTGAGGAACAACCCAGGTTCTGTGCCTCGTTTTTGAACTTACAGCGCGTGAAAGATAAAAAAACGAAAAAATCCTCTGAAGAGCTGGCCGTAAATCTGCTGTCTATCTTCTGAACACTCGGTATACAAAACCAAATGCAAAGTCTTCATCCAGCATTTCGTACAGTATTACTTTTATCCTACAACAGTCTGAATTCAGTTTTTGCTTTAGAAACAAAATAAAGTTGTTTGAATTCCCTTTGTGCACACAACAATCCTTTTAACAAACATGACAAGTCCTGTCTTGGTTCAACATGCTTAATCCCTTCTTTATCATTTAAACTATATTTTGTGACAGTAGCTCTGTTTGACAATGGTGTATCATCTCATGTAACTGAACTACAACAGTCATTTAATCAAAATAGATACCAAAACACCACCTGGAAAGTCAACCACTCAGTAAAAGTTCGCCTCACCTTTTTAAAGTGGCCATCTTTAACAATCTCCAAACACTATCATCTATAAAAATGATCTATGCGTCTTCTATTGCGGGAGCTTTGCTGGACATAGACGTCCTGACTGAGTTCTGGAGGGCAGCCGAAGAGGAGGAAGAAGAGCTGGTGCTGGACTTCTTCTCCATGGACCTGAATGAGGTTGTGGTGGTGGACTTTTTCTGGACGGTCTGAATGGTCTTCTTCCTCTTGACGTGAAGGACCTCCATGGCGTCCATGTTGACGCCTTGGTGAATCTCCTCGCTCGTCTCCACCTGCTCCGACGTTTGCTGTTGCTGCTGCTGCTGCTGCTCCTCCATCTGCTGCTGGTGATGCAGCTGAGGGAAGAATAACAGGATTATTTAAAAAAAAAAACCTGCACACTGTGTTATATATGGATTATCCCATACTGTAAATTACTAGAAATCATCTTCCATGTTCTCTCACCATCATCATGTGTTGGTACTTTGCGATAGCCTCCTCTGTGCTAACTCCCTCGGCCAGTCCCAGCTCTGCGGCACGGCGGGCGAGCTCGGCCTTGTGGGAGCCTGGAGGGGTCCAGCCCACTCCTCTGATCCAGTTCAGGTCTGATTTGTAGTTCACCTGCAACAAAATGGTGCAACAATCAGAGTGCCACACTGACACTGTAGGAATCAAAAGTGTTTCCTGCCTAAAAAGAAAAGAATTTGGTGTAAAAAAAACTTACTAAATGTAAGTGCTTCCATTGTTTTTACATGTCTTTACTTAAAAAAACCTGTATTTCTAGACTTGGACAGCATCATTTAGTTACAGTAAAACAAACCACTTCCTATTTACAAATCCAGGAGATATGGTGCAACATTAGCATTTGTCATGGACTGGATTGTGTTTCTGGCCACCTGATGAATGTGCAGTCAGTCTCTCAGTCAGTTTTTGGTCCTCACCACTTCCTGAGGGTCATATCTGTCTTCAGCTGCTGAAAGCTGCACTGTTTTCACCAGCTAGTACCTAACTTTGTCTGTCTGCCATTCAGTGCTGGGGAGGTTTTTAGACTTTGTTACAAAGCCATCAAAGACTGGGTAAACTTTAGGGCTTAGGGTTTTTAATTTTGTATCAAGTTAAAAAGTAATATATAGAGACTTTCATGACTTACGTCGCTCTGCAGCTTGTAGGCCTGCTTGGCGTGCTTGACATTGAGCTGCTCGGGGTCGCAGGTGTAGTCGTGGAGCTTTTGGCGGTAGGTGAGGTCACTGGCCTGAGCCTGACTCTTCTTGGCCTGCAGGAACTCGGGCTGGTCAGCGTGGATTTTGTAGTGCGCGCGATCCTCCTTGGACTGACGTTTGTACTCCAGGTTGCTCTGGAGTTTGCTGGCTGCCAGAGAGTGCACCATCTTGGGGTCGTCCTCACGCAGCGCAGCCCCACCTGCTGGCCCTTCTCTTTCAGATGGGACTCCTTGTAATGGAGCTGTTGGAGGGAGAAAGACAGATTTCAGTTCAGAAGTTAATTATGTTACATCTAGAATACATGAGCAAATGCAGTAAAAAGAAGGATAGAGAGATAGATAAATTAAGCATTAAGCAGGAAGCGTTCAAGATTAAGAGGCCAAATATATACTGTATATGTATACATACACTAAACTGTTATTAAATCCTAGTTTGTGCTTTAAAAATGTTTCTGGACCAGACAAACTGAACTCACATCACTGGCAATTTCTCTGGAGGCCTTGGCAGTCTGGAAGGGAATAGCGTCCAGCCTCAGGTCGTAGCCCAGTGTCTTCACCTGCTCCCCAGTTCTAAAAAACATTGTTGAGGAAGAAAGTCACAAAGAGATACTGGCATCCTTCCATCTAGATTTTAAATAATTTGCTTGTATTTAGGGATTGTCAGAAACATCAGATGAGTGCCTTACATCACTAATCTGCTGGGCATTAATCTTGGCTCTAACAAAGTCTGGATCATCTGGGTGTAAGGTGTACTTATGCATGTCATTGTTCTTCCCAGATTTGTACAGCCTCTGCAGCAGACAAAAAAATGATAAGGGAAAGGTTTCTTAAAAAGAAGTGAAAGAGAATCGTCACACGTTAATCTTGTCCTCCCTACCTCACTGCACTGTTGATAGCTCGTCTTGGCATGGACGATATCAGGAGAGTCAGGCACTGAGGTGAACTTCAGACGGTCAGGCAGCTGACGATACCTCTTCTGCAAGACAGAAAAACACAAGCTTTAACACCAGAAAATGGCTGAGAGACTAAAATAAGCCATATTTAAAGAGAGCTGTATTCCAGGCTTAGTTAAATTAATTGTCAAATGTCAGAGGAAACTCTAAGTGCAACATACTTACATTAATTGAACAACTCTGTTTATTTAGGCAACAAAATAATAGGTAAGGCAAGGTTTCAGCAGTTTATTCCTGGCAGTCAGAGCATTCAGACCGTCATGTATAGAAGTAAAATTTGCCGGAAGTATAACTGAACACTTGAACACACAATAAATATCAAAAATCCAGATGATTAAAAAAGTTTTATAAAGAGTCTTAGTCCAGAGATGTAATAATAGATGAACATATACTCACATCACTTATAAGTTCTCCAGCCTTCTTGGCCGCTGAGGTGCACACCGTCCCAGGCCACTCTTTCATGAATGAGGTCTGACTTAGAGTTCTAGACATAAGGCGATAAAATCAGTCAGCAGAGTTTGCCTCGTTAGTGCTGCCTGTCGTCTTTCCTCCATCCCTCGCCCTCTCACCTCACTCTGCAGGTCATAAGCCTTTTTGGCCCATTTGACCTTCATGTCATCGGGGAGCACCGTGTACTCGTGCAGCCTCTTCCTGTAGTCCTGATCGCTGGCCAGGGCCTGGGCGTTCTTAGCCGTCACCAGGTGAATCATGTCCGGGGTCAGGTGGTACTGGCCGCTGGCCGTCAGCGCGTCCTTGCGGTACTCCTGGTCGCTGGCCAGGCGGCCCGCCTGCAGGCAGTGCAGGAGAAGTGGGTCGTCCAAGACGCTTTTGACACCAAATGTGTTTTCCTTTGTCCAGCAGGTGGTTGTGTTTGTATTTGTACTGTGGAGAGATACAGGTTAGTTACAGTTCAGTTTTATATATTAATTTATTTTATAAATTAATAATGAAAAGCCCATATTAATTTATTTTATAAATTAATATGGGCTTTTTCATTTTCAGCACTGATGTTATTTCTTTTTGTAAAATCTCACATCACTGGCGATGCCTGTGGAGCTCTTGGCAGCCTGGAAGGGGATGTCCTGCATGGTGAGTTTGTAGCCTTGAGCCCTCAGGGTGTGCCAGGACTCTCTGTACTTGATCTGTAGAAAAAACAAGAGCAAATGGCCATTAATCTAAAAACAAACAACACACACACACACACAAACACACACACACACACACACACACACACACGCACAGAATATAGAAAAACAAGTTGCAGATGTGTTTACAGGATATAGTACAGTGCTCAGGTCACAGGAACTCATAGTACCTCACTAGGGCTGCATTGATCTTTGCTTGTGTAATCTCTGGTCTCTCAGATGTTATAGTGTAGTTGTGTTGGTCATTCACCCCTTTCTCTTTGTACAAACGCTGCGAGAGAGAGATAAAACACATTTCATCATCATCATAATAAAGCCTTTCCAGATATTGTGTAGTACTGAAGCTACTGACTGTTAAGCAAATCAAACCAACATAAATATGAAATCTGAAGGAAGCTCACATGAACAGAACTAAAAACAATAAGCTTATTGTCTCACTTCATTTGTGAGTTTGGCGTGGACGATATCTGGCGAGTCAGCGACAGAGGTGTGCTTGAAGTTGTATGGCTGCTGGCGGTACTTTTTCTGTTAGAGAGGAAACATCGAGGTCAATCCCTGTTGTTTGTTTTTGTGAGTCAAAGTGCAAATCAGATTATTGCTTCATATTCTGAACGAGGAATTCACTATTCAAAATCCCCCAAAAATGAAATGAGAGATGTCTCACGTCACTGATGAGATCTGTGGCCCTCTTAGAGCCTTCGATCTGCAGAGCCCCGGTGGCAATCCACGCTGCACCACGCAGGTAGTTCAGGTCGGAGCGATACACTTTCTGTGACAAACACATGAATCAAAAATACATGTTTTTAATAATACAATACAATATTTACTTGTCATCAAAGGTGGATGTTGTATTGAAAATCCCATTAATTTCAGCTTTTCTTTAGCATACGTAATTGCAGTCTTCTTTTTTCATACCAAATTCTTCTTCGTCTTTTTAAATGAAAGCAGTGTGATTATGAAGGAAGTTGTGTCTGCAGCTGTGCACTGTCCCTCTCACCTCGCTCTGCAGAGCGTACGCTCTCTTGGCCGCCTGCACCTTCATGTCGTCAGGCAGTGAGGTGTACTGGTGCAGGGTGAGCCTATAGTCCTGGTCACTGACCAGCGACTGGGCCTTTTTGGCGTGGGCGACCTCCATCATGTCCATGGGCAGGTGGAACTTCGAGAGCTGCTTCGCTGAATCCTGCCTGTATTTAATCTGGAGAGAGAAAAAGGAAAAGAGGAAGTGTTAGTTTTGTAGTATTTCTGACTTGTTTTTGTCAGATAAGGTAAGAGTGAAAAAAAAAAAAAAACACTCACGTCACTTTGTAGTTTGCTGGCGTGGACCGAGTGAGCAATGTTCAAGTCATCCTGCAGTTCAGTCCGATCATCTTCCCTTTAGTCTTCTCAAATTCCTCTCTGTATTTTTGCTGAAATGTCACATCAATGACACAAGCTGAGTGAAGTGAGCTGTTACTTTGAGTTACAATAATCAGCAGCTGTTGCTGACCGACATTCTTTAAGCAATGGTGAAAATGATATTTATTTATTTATGTGTAACAATCTTACATCGCTGAGGATCTCTGCAGATGCTTTGGCAGACTGGAAAGGAATGGCATCCAGACGCAGCTTGTAACCACCGTCACGTAACTTAGTCCAAGATTCCTTGTAACGGCTCTGAAAACGGCAGATATATAAACTCACTTCCATGTGGAAAACCTCGTCCAGAGGGAGGTGACTGGATAATATAATTTTCTGTTTGATGGATTTTATGTGTGAGTTCTTGAAAAATTTGTTGTGTTATTTTACCTCACTGATGTTCATAGCATTGAGCTTGGCCTGCACCAACTCAGGCAGCTCTTCACTGAGTGTGTAGTTGTGCTTCATGTTTTCACCCTTCTCTCTATACAACCTCTGTAAAGGAGAAAGCGCAGCATCACTGATGGGGGAAATCAGTGCATTCACCAGAGCAACAAATGTGTATTTGCTGCATTTTTAGTTCCATATCTTGTCCATTAAATAAATGACTAAGAGCCCAAATGGATGCTAAACTTACATCAATGGCCAGTTTGTTGCTGAGTTTGGCTTGGACCATCTCTGGAGTGTTTTCAACACTGGTAAACTTGAGAGCGCTGACATCCTGACGGTATTTTTTCTGCAGAGAAAAGCACAAAATAACCATGATGAGAGTGAAGAGGCCATCACTGTGAGATGAAGCCATGAAAGACTAGATTGCACATGCAGTTGATGAGCAGCAGAGGGCACAACAATATCACAAACATCTGTGCTAAAAAAATACATATCAAAATAATAACAGAAGGAAATGCCATATTTAATCATTATTAATATTTTTTGATATATAGATACTGTACATACATATACATGTTGATACAAATATAGATAGATAGGAGCCTGTTCAGGAGGACCTGGAGGATCTGGTCTATTTATGTTCAGTCTGTCATTTCATGGTCTAATGTTGGGAACGCTGACTGGAATGACCCTTAAAATAAGTGGCTGCTTATGAAGAGGTTATGAAAAGAGTCTGGTGCT
>NW_026118139.1:0-17344 GCF_001640805.2 Lates calcarifer
AAGACAGTAAAAACCTGGCAGGGTACATTGTAAAGATGATATCTGGCTAAGTAGGAGGTAGGAGGAGGTAGGAAGGTGGCTTTATTGGTTGATTGATTCTGGCTTTAATAAGATGAAGCGGTGCTCACAGGCTCTCCTTTTGGTCCTGGCACACCTCTGATTCCTGCTGGACCTCGATCCCCCTACAAAGAAACAAACAAGCAACTTTAACAGCAACAAGTTGAATTAGTAACATGTTAAACCGTATCTTATATAAATATATTATATAAATATTTGAGCAGTACTGATCTGATTTGTGTTAAAGATTCTTACCGCCACTCCCCTTGGCCCGGTCTCACCAATGGCTCCTCTTTGGCCTGGATCACCCTAAAAAATGTAATCAGTTTCAGTTTCAGTTGGTATTTGGTTTAAACAAAAAGGCAGATGAAGAGGTGAAGATAAGATGGGTACTCACTGGGGATCCCTGAATTCCTCTAGGGCCCACATCACCAGGCTTTCCACGAGGTCCCTGTTTGGGGAGATAGAAAGTTGTTGTCAGTAAAACTTGAGCAGTTTCCCTCTGCAGCTATTTGACTGGTTGAGGAGTAGGTACAATTTCAGTCCACCAAGATGTCAACCAAGATGTTCTTTAGGTGACTAAGGCCCTTGTTGCCAAGTTATCTTGTGGCTATTGGGGTCAAACATAATAGACATTCTTATTTTGTTTTCTTAATCCAGTCCATTAAACTCTGCTGTGCATGTGACCTCATGACCTTTACCTTGTCCCCTTTGGAGCCCATTATTCCAGGGAGTCCTCTTGGTCCACCTGGGCCCTAAAATTACTCAGCGGACAGAGGAAAAGAGACAGAGATGTCCCATGTTAATATGTTTGACTGTGCGATGGAAACTCTTCAGTGTGACTATGAGTTAAGAGAGTATGGTGAAATATTTTACTGGTAGTCCTTGTGCTCCGACTTCTCCCGCGGGCCTTGATCCCCCTCCTCTCCCTGAAAGTGAACATAACCCAGTTATGTCAGGATCTGACATCCTGCACTCTGTGTTTTCGTCTATTAAAAACTGTGTCTTTAACATGATTTTACCCTTGTGTCCTTGTCTTCCGGGCTCACCCGATTCACCCTTAACTCCTTTGTGGCCTACGTGCAGGAACAAAATGTTATAATTGATCCTAAAGTGCGTTTAACAAAAACGGGCAAGTGAAATCATTTCATTTACACATCAGTCACCATTAATAAAATCAGTGGTTGTAAAAATTAACTTACTTTCATGCCGGGGAGACCAGAGTGTCCAGTTCAGAGAAGAGGGGGCAGGCGTTGGGGCACTGAAAAACACAACAGCCTATTTGAGGTCATGGAAGAGCCCTGCCACTAGGGGGCTCTACTGACAGAGACCCCATAAGAAGAAGCAGAAAAAAGGGAAACAAATCTGTTTTTATATTTTGTGTTTTAGCCCTTAAAATCATATTGTTATACTGATCATTTTTTCCATGCTGTGGGTTTTAGTTTAGCAAGACAGGCCGAAAGAGTCAGCTGAAGACGAAATGAAACTAAATGAAAAATGAATAATTCCTCAGTAAACAAATGTATTTGTTTTAAAGATGTAGGAGCTTCCTGTCATCAATCTGAACAATTCACCATGATACAAATCAAAATTCTGGTTGTTGTTTGTAATGACATTAACCTGCAAAAGAAAAAAATGGCTGCCTGGAATTAAATGCTGAAATTTGAAATACTTAAACCTTAAATTGTCAGCAGTGATAGAAAGTATATTGTATGTAAATCTGTAGTAAATGGACTAAAATGTGAAAAAATCAGTGATTGTAAATTAATTTTCTTTGGGATCAAACTTACCAGGTCCTCGCCTTGATACACCCCTGGAGGTCCCTAGAGAGAAAAAAAAGTATCTTTAGGATCTTAAATCAACTTCTTACCGCGCCCCACCCCCCACCTCTCTAAAATAATAGTTTTCATTTTCCTTTCATGATCAGTTTCCCTGATAGAGACAGAATCTGTGATATTTACCGGAGGCCCAGCAGGACCAGGAAGACCAACTTGACCCCTCTTGCCTCTCGCTCCCTGTGAGAGTTAAACGATTTTTTATTAATAGCTGAACAAGAATCTTGATACTTAACACAGCACCAACAAGAGCGCCTACATTTTTTTAATCATCTTTTAGTTTTTCTGTGTACTGATGATGTTAATAAATTGTTTTATGGCTAAAATCAATTTAATTCTGAACTTAAAGTAAAAGACTTGTATACTCACAGGGGGTCCAACTTTTCCCAGTTCACCCGGTAGCCCATCTGTACCAGGAATTCCCTGTTAAAATAAAACATGTCTGAATTGATAAGTCATGTTACAGTAAGGCTTCCATTGAATATGCATATGATATGCCATGATACAGTATTTAAGTAAACTTATAACAGTTATTCAATAAGCTGTAAAGTCTCACCTTGATGATGTCAGAGTGTAATAGGGGTGTGGTCAGTACACTCTGACATCATCAGTAGGTGTGTCTAGAGGCCAGAAGAGTTTGTGAAAAAACAAAAATATAACATATGACATACATTTATAGACTCTAATCTAATAATACATGGGAAACCAGGCCGTAGAGTATGGATTATAATACAGAGGATACTCACGTCAAGCCCATCAGGTCCCACACCCTGTGAGAGAGAAATCATGGATTGACCGTGAGGTTGACTGATCAACAGAAATCAGTACAGATCAATAAAGAAAATGTAGTCAAGTCTCATAAAGACAGGGCTAAATGCACGCTAAAGCAGCCTTATTCTTATATTTAATTAACTGCGGTAACAAGGGTACATCCAGTGTATACTTCAACTCTGACTCTGACTGATTAAAGTTAAAACTAATACTCCTAAGACTAATGTAGTTCTCACCTAAACCATTTTCTACAGTCTATATAAGTTCACCAAGATGTTTATAATTCATAAAAGCAGGTTCTGTTATTAGCAAATGTGCAGCTATTACATCTATTTTTCAAACTTAACAGCTGAACGTATGTTGAATCAAATTACTATCTGCACTTACAGGCTCCCCAGGAGGCCCACGTGGACCAGGATCCCCCTGAAAACAACAAAAAATGAGGTATGTTAGACCAGCTTTTAAAGATCTACACTGTCCTGTGCAGGGCCTCAGGAATTAGAGGGTGAAAAACTTACTTTTGCCCCCAGTGGGCCCACTGGGCCTGGATCCCCAGGAGGTCCAACAGGTCCCTACAAAGATGACACAAAATCCTTGAAACATCACAGGTCCTTTACAGAATACTGATGAAAAATATGTTAAAATTGTTGTAGACTTTAGAAAGTTTCAACTTAATAATTCTGATAAAGGTTTTCTGTACACTATAAAGAATCAAATGTCATTGATTTGTAGTTTTTTATGTGATAAGATCATTTTAATGGGAGAACCCAGTGTTAACAAGTACAAATGACACTGTTCAGCCCACCTATATGGTTTTCTTTGTTTAATAAGATTAGTTAGATTAAATTCTGAGTCGTCAAACTTCATATATGGTTAATGTCGACTGTATTAGAGAGAAAATAACAATATATTGGCAGGGTTGCTGTTTGTTGTAGAACACCAGAGTTGAATTATATAACTTACTCTGCCTGCAGTGTATAGTGTTTAGTAATAACCAAACCAGGGTTAAATAACAACACACAGGACAGAGTGGAAGTGATGAAGTCACCATTAAACTAAACCTGAACCGTATCAGCAGTTTTAAGGAACACTTGGTTATGATAACATTGTGATCACCAAAGTAATTTCTGGGAACAATATGCTACAACAAGACCAAATGGAGAAGAAACATGAGGGCTGAGACAGTCAGACATGTTGTAGACAGGCCGACAGTTCAGGCTGGTTTTGTTGCGTAAGCCTCAGGCTCTGGTTGGATTTGCTTGTGGCTACTTTTAAAAATAAATCTCTCAAGAAATTTAGGAAAGGGACTCTCTCCCTCTCTCTTTCTGATTGAGCCAGTCCTCTGTGTTGAAATGTGGCACATGTTGAAGTTACATAATGCTAAGGAAGAGAATAGCTAATGCACTGAAGTGAACAAAACACAGCAAAAATATAACCTCTGTTTCAGGTTGGGTTTGGCCTTAATGATGGCAGGACGAGCCAGGATGGGGATGCATTTCTACTTTATTTGTGGGTAAACCTGAAAGTGACTACATCCACTGTGCTGTCAGTAAGTCCTAATTGCACGAGAATACTGCATGCATGTCAGCACAACCACTAGAAGTACCAAATTTTACAGCCTGTGTTTTCTCTTGAGAATACGTTTGGCTAACCTGGGAGTTAATTTACAACATGTCTTACTGTCTTAGTGCTCGTGTCTCCTCCAGCATTCCCAGACCTCAGTATTTAATCTGGTGCTTCTGTCAAACTTCTAATTTATCTGCATGCATTTGTCTTTTGAGACTCATTACAAATGTGAAATCAGAGGGAGGGTGTGGCTTTAGCTCCTCCCCTCACTTCCCCCCGTCCATAAGTAACCCTCAACCCACCCTCCACCTGGTCAAAGGCAGGAACTACAGCCAGGCATTCAGTCTATGTGAGCAGATTACTTTTGTCTCAGAGCCAATGGTAGAGCCCTAAAATAGAACATCATCTATTTTTTTAGTGTAGAAGCTTGATTCGCTCTGCTAGCTCTTTGATTTCTCCAAGTATGACTGTGCAAACTTTGATGCACTCTTCTGTGTTTCAGTCCACATGAAACCCTGAATCTGCCCGTCTGTTCTCAGCACCGTCACCACAGCAGACAGCCAGACACACTGAGTCCATTCTGCGCCGCCTTTCCCAGCATACAGTTCTCTCCTGTCAACCATGCCGATCCCCCTGCACTCCCCTCGATCGCACACAAAAAGACCCCTGTTTCTGTCAGGAAGCTACTTGACACTCTCCCCTAAATAGCCAGATTCATTTATTCAAGGAATGTTTTTTTTCTCTCTCTCTACACTTTTTGCTCAGCTGAGGCCAAGACAAACTGCTCACAGCAGCAGATCTGAACATCTCAAGTCCTGCAGCTCAGATCTTACACAGATCCTCTCCCTCAGGGGTTAACCAGCAGGACCCTCATCTGCTGGATTAAAGCAACTGAGCTCTACTGGGTCTTTAAACAGTTTTTGGAGTCCACTACACTGCCTGTAAAATAAACCTGATGGGTGAACACTTGACCCGCTAAAATCAAAGTTACTCTAAACCATGTCAACATGTTGTTTCACTCACATCTGCGCCTGGAAGTCCTGCAGCTCCAGGAGCTCCGTCTTTGCCGTTATCTCCATCAGGACCCTGGAAGCACAAGTTCACTTCTTATTAACTTGATTGTTGACTTTAGTTTATGAATCCCAATGTCTGCATCTATAATGATAATGATGAAGTTAAAAGGTGACTCACTGGTCCGCCGTTCACCGTGGAGTCCTCTCCTCTGTCGCCCTGGAGATGCGAGAAGAACGAAGATGAGAACATTTTTCTTCTTTTAAAACACAAAATCTTATGTGCTTGTTGCACAGTGAGTGTTACCTGTGAACTACCTGAGATCATGTCCAT
Organism: Lates calcarifer; assembly: GCF_001640805.2. Lineage (NCBI taxonomy): Eukaryota > Metazoa > Chordata > Actinopteri > Centropomidae > Lates > Lates calcarifer. Next base: position 5,574 of record NW_026118139.1, read on the forward strand.
TTCTGTGGGTTCCTCTAACCTTACATATTTTAAATTCTGGACTCCGCAAGTTTACATTTTTACAACTATTAAGCCAAACTACTTTTAGAACAAATGGTACGAGAGGAGCGTGAGGAGAGCTTTCAAGCAGCGTTTAGATCTTAATGTCTAAAGATAAAATGCAGAAAACATAATAAATCAACTAACTGAACAAATGAAACATAAAAAGTTGCGAATTTAAGGAACTTGAACTCAGTATTTCTAAAATCCTGGACACTGTCCTGGTGTTGTTTTCACAGGATCTAAGATTATGGATTATGGAATAGGGCTTCTGTCAGCTTCTCTGAAGCCCATTGTGCAGCATTTAAGGTTTTAGTGTCACTGAAAATAAATATTACCTTACTATAGTCTGACTCTACATATCAAGAGCAAGAGAGCAGCTGTTTTCTCACTCATTGAAAGTGTAACATCACTGGACGTAGTCAGGATGAATGTTATTTTGTTGCTCTGCTGTTCGGCTGTCTTCAGTATAAACCACTGAAAACCTGCTTCACTGTTCACTGAGCCGATTAACCCAGAAGTGAATTGAACCACAGCTTTGACCCACATCTGAAAACTGAAATCTGTGACTGTTAAAGGGGACAAAACGCCGACTCACATCGATGCCATCCACTCCGGGTACGCCGGCTGCTCCTGGTGACCCCGCGGGGCCTCTGGGACCGACTGGGCCCCTCTGTAGAACAAACACAAAAAAAATTTTGCTTTTTTTTCCCAACTGAAATTCATCTCTAAATATTATCCAGTGCTGCTGCTGCTGCCTCTGCTGCTGGTGGTGTGAAGGGCAGCTCACACAGACTCTCATTGTGTGGGTGTTGTGAGGGGAAAGGTCGTGAAACTGAACCTGGTTTCCCATTATGGTCCCATTACACCGCCTAAGTAACTGCATGTGTTCAGATTACTGCTGCTGTCTGGAGCTTATTGGTGCCAGGACATCAGTTATGGGCAATTTTTCAGATAAACATGCAGAAAAATATAAGTCCTCTGTAAATAATGCAGTTTTTAAGAGCATACATACATAGATTTGCTGTAAAAACTTGCTGTTTTTACTTAAAATGTAGTCAATTTTCTGTTAATGGCTCATACAATGACAATTTATAATACTAGTGTGGAAAATAATTACCCTAAAATATGTCTGTGAAGGATATCCAGCTATAGCAGGTGTGTGAAAAGCTCACATGAAAGAAAATCTGATAAAAATGTGTTTATAAGTATATTTGAAAAATGTTACACAGATTCAAGTATTTTAGTTCAAATGCATTTAAGTATAGGTTTCTCATTAAAACAAGACACACAGAATAATAAACTGACATTTAGGTAAATTATTAATTAGTTTAAGTATCATACAGACACCCATGCATAAGGAATAAAACACCATAAAGTACAGTAAGTCTCTGTAAACCCATCATTGAACACTGAGTTTCTCTTCCAGGAGATAAAGGAGAGGAAAGAAGGAGCACCCATCTCACCTGAGCGGAGCAGATCAGCACCATTTGCAGTAAAAGCACCAGCAAAGACTCCCGATAAATCCTGGAGAGAGCCATGGTCCTCCCAGGGCCGAGGAAGACGCTAAAAGTCCCTTTTTCCCAGATTAGAGACGGGGCTCACGGACGGTCCACCTGTCGGTCTCCCCCCTGACTGAAACCCCACCGCCTGCTGGAAGGGGAGGATGTTAGAAAGTCCTGATTATTCATGAGAAGCTGAGGCTCTGCAGGCTCACTGGAGGAGGAGGAGGAGGAGGAGGAGGAGGAGGAGGAGGAAGGCCTCTCAGAACAAACAGGGTGGGATGTACTTTTCTTTACTTTGAAATGAAATGAAGTTCAAGTACAGTGGTTGACCGTTACATTCATGTTTGATATTGAGCAGCTGAAATTTGTGTGTTTGAGTTTGGATGAGGTGGATGAAATAATAGTATTATTGGAAACGTGTTTCTGCAAATGTAATGGAGAAAAAGAGGAGAAAAAGAAAAGGAACTCTTTCAATATAATGAGTTAGTATCTCAAAATAATGACTAACTATCCTAAAATAATAAGTTAGTATCCCAAATTAATGATTTAGTATTTGAAAATGATAACAAACCTTCTCAAATAATGGCTTTGTATTTCAAAATAATGTGTTAGCACCTCAAAATAGTGGGTTAGTATCTCAAAATTATGACAAACTATGCTAAAATAATGATTTAGTATCTCAAAATAATATGTTAGTACCTCAAAATGAGTTAGTATCTTAAAATAATGAGTTAGTTTCTCAAAATAATGAGTTAGTTTCTCAAAATAATGAGTTGGTATCTCAAAGCTGAGTGTTTTATCAGTCAAGAGGAATTTTCTAGCGGTTTACAGCCTTACAGTAGCTGTCACGCCTCCACTAGGTGGCGACAGAACACTCGTCTGTCAGTCACTTGTAGAAAAAAACAAAACAAACACGAAGAAGAAGTGGACCGGAAGTGTGTCGTAGCAGGCGTCGTTTTCAAAGCTTGTTAACGGTCGTTGTCTTGGTGCCGTGTTCCTAAACCCGTAAACACGACAAAGTCTAATTAACGCAACCGTTTTTATCATAATGGGTTCACCATAACGGCTCTTCGTGCAGGTGAGAAACATACAGTCTGCCTCCTGTGAGCTTATGTTGTTTGTGTTTACTGCTCGTTTAGCTGCTAATTGTTAGCCAAGCTCGCTCCCGTCCACCTCGGCGTTTGGTACTGTGCATGCCAAACTCCCTTTAAAAATCTGGAAGTTTAACGACGGCGTGCTAGCTAGCAAATGTACTCAAGGTTTAAACAAATCTTTGACAAAACTCTTTCAAATATTAACAGTCAGTTGGTTTATTCGGCACAACTTTACGCCCTGGCCGCAAAGGAGCAGCCGGTTTTATTTTGTTTAAATGGCAACTGAGCAGGAAGTGATCAACTTACACAAACAATACTGGTTTATTATTGTGTGTTTGGAACATGTAATACCAGTTTTAAAAGCTGAAACCTCACATCGAGCTGACTACACGATGTGCCTTAGTTTACATTTAGAAACGGTGGATTTAACTCTGGTCTTTAGTTTTCCTCCTAATAAATGTGTTTCCTCAAAATAGGTTGTTTTATTCATCAGTTTATTAGGTACACTTTAAAAAAAACCATGGAAGGCTAATATAGCAGCCCTGCAGCTGACTTTTTCTGACAGAAATGATGGCTCAACTTTACATTCAGGAGGAGGCTATAGTTGGTGGTGCTATTGAACTGTAATATTTTCCCCCCCGTTTATATCAGAGCTTTTTTGTTCTGTTGATTGTGTGTATTTATGAATCTGTGACAAATCAATGACAAAGCATGTTAAAGTGAAAACATTTATTTTAAGCAAAAAGACACAAAATAAAACACAAGATTAAAAAAAATACATTTTAGTTAAACCTAAACTTTAAAATAAAACCACCTAAATTCAACAAAAACAAACTGATGGCTCAGGGTTCTTCATACCTATGTCTCATATTGTTTTTCCTCCATCAGATTTTACACCACCACCTTGACTTGAAACTGAAAATATTATGGACAACCTGGATTTCTCAGAGGAGGAAATTCGAGAACAGCTGGCGATCCTCGGCTACAAAAACATACCAAGACACAGGCTGCGTGAATTCAAGCGAGGTCAGACTCTGAAACATCCATCCTCCCTCTGTGGTTATCATATTACTTTGTGCTTTCTTATATGGGATCCTGAATGTTTATAATGTGTACTGATGTTTAAACTCCGTCTCTCTTTGTGTCATATCAGATCTTGATGAACTGATTCGACATGGAGAATGGAAAACCCTTGCGTCATCCACCGAGATGAACGCCACCAAAACTCTTCCAGCCGCATCTCGGCAGAGTCCTCCTGCTTACACCAAAGAAAAAGGTCAGGGTATTTTTCTCACTGTGGCATGATAAGAATATTTTATGATAGTTTACTCTAAAAAACAGACTTTCCATTAAAAGCTGTTGTGTGTTAACAGGTGAATTCTGGGTTTTTCTCCACAGTTAGTCGTTCCTGTTTCAGAGGCTCTGGTGAGGGATTTTTCTTACATGCAGCCAACGCAGACCACGAGAGACAGGTGAGTGTTTATCACATCTGACTTTTATTTTCTAAACACAGACACATGACAGCACATCAGCATTCAGCAGCACTGGATATTGATAACAGAAAAAGTTTAACTCTCATGTTTTAGTGTCGCTACCTCAGGAAAAGGAATATTGAGTCGCCATGTTGCAATGACGTTTGTGGTTCAGTGCTTTATTGCCATATCAACATGATTGATTGGAATTTGTCGTAGTGGGCTCACTTACACACAGACAAAAAGAAAAGACAAAAATAGCATAACAAAACAAATGGATATAAAATAAAATAAAATATAAAGTAAAATAAAATCCAACACATGTTAACATCATAGATAAACCTGTAGGGAAATCAGCAGTAATTTAAAAAACCCATTAGATAAATTTCCTCAAGTGCATTGAAAACATTTGCCTTATTAATCTACAAATGCTTAAACCTGCTGAGTGGCCTGCAGTGTTAAGTTCAGAGTGTTAAGGAGACAAACAGCTGCAGGCATTAATGGTCTGTGTGGTCTTAATGCTTCTTAGTCTTTTGTGAGAAGGAAGGAAATTAAAAAGGTTGACAGTCGGGTGAGAACTTCAAGGCTCTGCTTTTGTTTGGTATAATTCAGAGACGAACCCATTTGCAGAAATATTGTGCACAAGTTCAGATTGTGTTTAAATTTTGCACTCTTCACTCTCATGTTAAAGCTTTTTCAAAGCAGCATTTTTTAAAGCAGGAGTGTGTTTAAGAGTCAGACAGAAAAATTGCTCCCACAGTTTTATCAGCGTCCTTTAGGGTGAGGTTTGGTGTGCTGTCATTTATCGAAAAATTAAATTTAAGACAAAACTAACATTAATGTTGGACAAATAAATATGGGAACAGTTTTACTTTCTATGTGATGAAGTAATAATTGGTATTGTTGAACACACAGGTGCTCACCACCTGTCAGAACACAGGCTATGGATGGCAGCAGGGACGCTGCGACTCGTACGCTCAACACTCGGTGGCTCCAAAGCTCCAGCTGCCTCCAGGGGCTCCCACCAGGCTGCAGGTGGAGTCCGACCCAGAGGACACCCTCCACCCGCCGCTCACAGACAGCTACACATCCTCTCCGGACACCCAGGGGAGACGTTTCATCAAGAGAAAAGTCCTCAGGTCATTTTTAAAAGACACTCATGCATGTGTCCATTTATTCATCCAGTTATTCATTTGTTGGTCCAGAGTTTAGTTTTATTTTGCTTTCAAGCCGTGAAAAATAGACACCTGTTCTTTGCAGGTGTAAAAACAGACAAAACATCAAGATAAGAGCTTTTAATGTGTATGGATGCATGAAAGTGCCAAAAATTATCTAAATTTGTTTAAATAATTTCTAATTTAATCTGGTTTTGAAGAAGTTTTGAATTTTGGTCACTGGCTCAAATTTAACTTCACAGCTCATCTGCCAAACACTGGTTTATTAAATCTTTTACATAAACTGGAGGAAACATGGATCAGCTTTTTTTAAGAAAAGAAAAAGCAACAACAATGAAACCAATTATTCTACAGGCCAAAATAATTAATGTATACTTTAAAGTATAAAGATGCTCTTTGTGTACAGATGGACTGTAGTTAATGATCATTTGTAGTATTAACGTTAACTCTGATGTGTTTTTTTTTCACTTATAGGAAACATAAAGGACAGTCTCTTGTCTGTGATGAATCAATCTACAGTGAAGATTCAGGTAATTTAACCTCATGTGTTTTTCTAATCTTTCTATGTAATGGTAATAATTATCTTTAAAAAAAATCAAATAGAAAAAACAGAGAAATTTAGGCAGCAAAAAACTTTAACTGGAGTAGAATAAAACAGGTGCAATTCCAGAAAAAAAAAGCAGAGATGAAGTACCTTGAGTCACCAGCAGTAGGCGCTGTTTTCAGCAGTAAAAGAAGCTGTTGAGGCTCCTGGAGTTTAATCCTCTTAGCTCCTTCCTTAAGCCCCTCCACAGATCACACACGGCACACACCTCAACAAGTGCAAGTCGCCACCATGTACAAAATGTACAACACTCAGTGGGACGAGGGGAGCGATGATGACAAGAATTCCCTCAGCTCCTCTTTTTGGTCTGATGGGGAGAAGCAGGAGGAGGAGGAGATTGAACGAGTGGTTAATGAGGAAGATTCAAAACCTGCAGCCGAGGCAGAGGACTCTGTACAGGAGGCTTCAGAGGCTGAAAAACCTGAGCTGAAAAACCAGGGGAGCTCCACCAGAGAGAGTTTGGAAGATGGGAGTAATGATGATGAAGAAGAAGAAGAGGAGGAGGAGGAGGAGGAAGAGGAGGAGGTGGAGAGAGTGGTTGATGAGGCAGAGGAGTCTAACCAGGAGACTTCAGAGGAGGAAAAGTCTGAGCTGAACAACCAGAGGAGCTCCACCGGAGAGAGTTTGGAAGATGGAAGTAATGATGATGGAGAGGAGGAGGATGAGGAAGAAGAGGGGGAGGAGGAGGAGGAGGAGGTGGAGGTGGAGATTGAGCGAGTAGTTAGTGAGGAAGACTCCAAACTTGTAGCCAGAGCAAAGGACTCGAAGGAGGAAAAACCTGAGCTGAAAAACCAGAGGAACTCCACCGGAGAGAGTTCAGAAGAGAGAAGTAAAGAGGAGGAGGAAAACTGCAGCAGCAGTTCTAGCAGTCCAGCTCCGAGTCTGATGACCTCCGGCTACGGCACCTACAGACCAGAGGAACAGGAGGGAGGAGACTACAGAGACGACCACACCATAACTGAGTTTGACCAAGACAGTCGAGGAGACCTGTCTGAGACGAGGGATGACGAAGACGACGATCGTTCGCTCTGCAGCTTCGGCAGGTTTGACGTCGAGTCCACACAGGAGCCGGACTACAGCGAGGACAACAAACCAGAGGCTGATGTAGCAGAAGTACAACCAGAGGAAGATAAAGACCGGGCAGATGAGGAGAAATCTGAAGATCTACTCATCAAAGAACAAGAAGAGGAACAGCACCACACTGCTGTGAATGAAGACAGATTCTTATCGGATGATGGGAGTGATCCTGAAGAGAGGAAACAGGCCGAGGACAAAGGGGAGTCTGAAAGTCCAGACGGGTCCTCAAGCAACAAGGACATCAAGTTCATCGACTCCAAAGTGGATTTCAGCTGGACGGCGTACAACAGGATGTGTGAGGAGTGGGAGGGAAACCTCAGGCAGATGAAGGGTAAATGACTTCCTGTCGCTATCAGCAACATCTGTGCTGTTCTGGTCTCTAAACTTTAACTCTGAAACGGCGTCAGTGTCAGGAGGTCCTGTTCCCTCGCCTTAAATTTTACACTCAAGCTGTGTGTTTAAACTGCAGTGCATCCACGATTTAGGTCATTTTGACTCAGAATAATTGGTATTTATAGATAGTTCTGCTAGAACTGAAGTCACGTCAGTAAAATGAGAACTTCAGTTTGCTAAAATAAAATACACTTCAAGCATTTGTTATTAAATCCTTATACATATATTATACGTGTTTAAACTGCAGCTCAACTGGTTGCAAAGCAAATTAAAAAGCAAAAATAAACTCAAGATTCAAGGAATAATAATCAACTATTATTGTTTTGTTTTTTTATTTTTTTTAACTGTGTGATGTTCTCCTGTTAAAGCTGCTGCTAAGGTGTATGAAGATATTTTATTGACTGTTTGACGTAGCTCAGTGTTGATATTGATAAACTGGCAGATTATCAGCTCATGTTCATTCAGTATCAGCTCTGAAAAACCTCTTCCTTCTCCCTGTCGACTAAATATTGGAGGCAGCTTTATGAGTGAATCCTCATCAGTTTGAACTCATCAGGTTTTGATGTCACTGACGGTCGTGGCGTTTGTTTCTCTGCAGATGCAGCGAGCTGTCTGGAGGAGCGACTGGCCGAGCTTCGTCTGTCCACGTCCGCTCAGCGCGACGACTTGGAGACGGAGAACGACGACGAAACCAGTCAGACTGACGACACGCACAGCTCCGACGCCGACGGGATCTCTCTGAGTGCTTTTGAATCCTACATCAGAGGCATGGTGGGTAACATAGTCTCCCAGCTTGTACCTCACACTTCCCTTCTTCACATTCGACACCATGACAGGTTTTATTTAGCGTGATTTCAGGATGTTTTTGTGCCTTTTTCCCTGTGTTGTTTACTGCTATAACAAGATTGTTTACTAAAGCAATTAGCAAAGAGAGGCTGCAGTTGTTGAAGTTATATTCAGCTGTGTTGGTGTTTGCTGGTACAGGTGTGTGTTTTTAATTAGACAGTGTGAGGAGTGAGGACACTGCTCTGCCATCTGCTCTTTTCACAGTTAAACATCGTTAGCTTACCTTAGATCGTTGGTGTAGTTTGTCTGCTCTGGGTGCAGATAAAAGTCGGTGAGGTGTTTGTGTAGTGAAGCGACAGGACACAGCAGTTTTATAGTCTTTTCTTTTAATGTGCATCTTAAATATAAAAACCTCAGACACCTTTGAAGATGATGATTTGTTTCTAACAGTCACTTCTCATTTCATTTCTACAGACTCGGACTCGAAGTGACGGAGACCTCAGGCCCAAACCCAAATCCTGTAAGTCAGCACCAACCTCATACACTAATCTAAGACTAAGACACATCGCTGTTCCCACACAGACCTGTTTTATAATTTATCAGACTTGTTCATGTTTCAGTTATCAGACCGGTGATGAGGCAGCACACCGTGAAGAAGTCTGACCCTGTGGCCAAGTAAGTTAAAACCCTGAGTTTATGGACCTGAACAGTGACTTTAAAAATTTGATGCTGACTGAAAACATTGGCATTGAAATAATCATATTGGAAAAGTTTTATTAGCATCAAAAAATGACAATTTTCTAACCTTTATTATCTTATTTTGATACTTGTTGCATTCTGAATATTCACTGCTAATCTGCAGCTGTTTTTCTTTTACCTCAGTACTGATCTATGTATAATCTGCATTCAGTTCAGGATTTCAGATTTTCAGTGTCACTGTTTCTGCGTTGAGATTTAAAAAAAGATGAATAATGTCCTGAGAATTGAAGATAAAAACCCTGTCGTCCAGACTCGTGATCAGGTGGTTTTCTGGTCGCTGCAGGTATTTCCAGTACAAGCAGCTCTGGGAAATGTTCAAACTTCCAGGAGAGAAGGACAGGAGAGCGCTGCGCTGGGAGATAAAGGTATGAAAACGTCCTGAACAGAGGACGAACTTTTCTGTCTTCAGTGTATCACACAAATATTCAGTCACACTTTACTCTTTCACTCCTGGTTAAACGAAGGCTGTATCCATGTTAATATAGTCTCATTGTAAAATCTCTGGAGAAGTGTGGACACCAGGTGTAAACATAGCAACAGTATATCAGTTGTGGATGTAGCCTCACACGTCGTGCCATAAAATTCAAGTCAGTCCACATCTACAGTTAAACTGCAGCGTGTTTAAAATGATTTGTTGCTTCAGTGTTTTTCTTTAATAAGTTTCCCTTTTTGTTTTCAGGAACGTCTTGCATACCAGCCTCCACCGGTAAGTACTTCCTCATACTCTCTGTAAAATCATGTTAGTGGTTTGTTAGAGAACACTGCTCTTCAGTTCTTTGAGAAATTAAGTTTGTTTTAATCATCTGTTCTTCAAACCTCACATTTCAGAAATGTACAGATTATTTAAAGGATAATTCTGTAACTTTTTAAACCTGAGCCTTGATCTCTCTTGTTTTCAGGTGTAAATAACCGATGGGGGCAAAACTCTTTGGAATCGGAGCAGAATTGAGCAGGAACATTGTACCAGGAAACCATCAATAGCTGCTGCAGCGTAATTCAACTTGGCAACTGTCCACATCAAGGTAAGTTCACTTAAACACTTGTTTTCACCACTGACAGGTTCACATTGTTATTATAAGTGTCTGACAACATTATGGATAGGATTCCTAGAGACAGAGCTTTTAGTTTAACCAGAAAAATCACTTTTTTTTCCAATACCAGACTCCATTGACAAAAACAGGAATTTTACCGAGCAGAACACAGGAGCTGCTGGAATACCACTGCCTCCATCTGTTTGTTAGTTTGTGTTAAAGTATCTGATTACTTCTAAAAGTCACACAGTAACACAAACAGACTAACAGATGGAGGCAGTGGTATTCCAGCAGCTCCTGTGTTCTGCTCGGTAAAATTCCTGTTTTTGTCAATGGAGTCTGGTAGTGATGTTTAGGGATATTTCTGGTTAAACTTACTCTTTAATTATAAAAAATACAATAATAAAAAGCTCTGTCTCTAGGAATCCTATCCATAATGTTGTCAGACACTGAGAATAACCATGTGAACCTGTCAGTGGTGAAAACAAGTGTTTAAGTGAACTTACCTTGATGTGGACAGTTGCCAAGTTGAATTACGCTGCAGCAGCTATTGGTGGTTTCCTGGTACAATGTTCCTGCTCAATTCTGCTCCGATTCCAAAGAGTTTTGCCCCCATCGGTTATTTACACCTGAAAGAGATCAAGGCTCAGGTTAAAAAACACATAAACCCCAGAAATATCATTTAAATTAAACCACATTAACGTCTTGCTTTGTTGTGCTTTTCAGCCTAAACCTCGGAGAGTTTACGTACCGAATACCTACACTGTGCCAACAGAGAAGAAACGCTCGGCGCTACGCTGGGAGATCAGGAACGATTTAGCAAATGGCCTCCTTCCTCACAACTACAACTATCGATTTTAAGCCTTTCGGTCTCTGCATGCCTTTTAGATACTTTTAATGAAACATTGCATTGTTTTTTTTATCATTAGCATTATTTATTAATTTTTTGTTGTTGAACATAATAAACACATTAAGAAAACAACTGCAGTGTGTGAATATATTACAGATAATTTCACGTTGTCTAAGGGAAGTCGGAGTAGGGCAGTTTAAACGAGTGCAGAGGTGTGTAACGCTCATCATGCCAGAGAAGTTTGTCTTCCAAAAACTTAACTGTTTCCAGAGTGAGAACGACAGCTTCATGTTTCAGCATGCTGTGGACATTCAGACCTGAGAAAAGACAAAAACATCTGCTACTGACAGGCTCTCTGTGCTTTGGAAAGCAGCACACTCAATGTCAAAGAAAGGACGTCAAGTGACACATATTGTTTAAAGGATAATGTTTATAAGACTCCTGCCAATTTTCTGTTAATTACAAAACTCTTTGTAGGACTGGGTTTATTTAATTCTGTACAAATTTATGTAAAATCATTTTCCTAACAAGATAAAGGATAACATGGAGGATTTAAGGGTTAGGGTTAGGGTGAGGTGACATTTTTGGACCATTTTTGACATTTTTTGACATTTTTGGACCATGATATTTTTGGACCATTTTTGACATTTTTTGACACCATACTATACTATGACATTTTTTGACATTTTTTGACATTTTTGGACCATTTTTGACGCCATACTATACTATGACATTTTTTGACGCCATACTATGACATTTTTTTGACAATTTTTGACATTTTTTGACACCATACTCTACTATGACAATTTTTGACATTTTTTGACAATTTTTGACGCCATACTATACTATGACATTTTTGGACCATTTTTGACACCATACTATACTATGACATTTTTGATGACACATTTTTTGACATTTTTGACGCCATACTATACTATGATAATTTTTGGACCATTTTTGACACCTTACTATACTATGAAATTTTT
>NW_026118140.1:0-9850 GCF_001640805.2 Lates calcarifer
TCAGCTTTAGAAATAGTTTAGTCTTCACTTTTTTTTTAATTTTTTGGCCATAGCTGAAGGTGTAGCAGAACCTCAGTCCCTGCCACATCTGCACATACCAAAAACAATGGGGAATTCATTAAACAGGGCTCTAAGACAAGCAGCATTTTCAAAGTTTGATTCAGCGGATGTTTCAAAAGCTCATCCATTAATCCCACCAGACGTAACAGAAATGTGTTGAAACAAGATGTTTTCCTTCAAGATAAAACAGTTTGTCACATGTGCACAGTGAAGCCACAAAAGCCAGGGTTGATGAAATGCTGCTGAGGTTTTGAAAAATTGGTCTGTTGAAAAGTAAAACTTTTTAAGGATTGTTGTGCAGCTGTCTGACAATTCGCAATCATGACTTAGGGCGATTTTTCTTTTAAAGCGAGACCGTGTCACTTTTTAAAGGAATAATAACATTACTGTCTTCCTGGAATGACAAGCTGAACTCATGATCAGTAAAATGCTAATTTCAAACACACTCAGGAAATTTGCTGTTACTAAAAAATTCACTGTCCATCAATTAAAAACAGGTCAAAAGCTCTTTGTTTGGAAGCATCTCAAAGCTTACAGTACATAAACATTCTAATATGAATGAATTATACACCTTAAGTATTTCAATACTGTACCACCAGCTGTGATATAAGAACTTGGGATGCATAGCTTGACTAACTTTTGATCCCAGAATTGGTTTTGGCCCTCTGCAGTAACGTGGCAAGTTGCCTAGATAGCAGCATATGAGGCCTTGACTGTCTGTTTTGTCATTTCTATTGCACATTATTGTTGAATCCAGATGCTGTGTTCCTGTGTGGGTCCTCTTGCAAAGGATTGCATGCAGATGGTGATAATGATTTAGGGCTTTGCAAAATGGCAGACACCCATCTAGTCTCTTCTTTTGTCCCGCTAACCTTGATCCTTTGGGCTTCTTTGAGGGCCGGATTGTCCCTAATATGTTGTGGTCGCTCCATTCAGGAAGCCTGCAGACTTACAGTATGCGTCTAATTCCAAGAGGATTTTAAATATAGCTCGCCATGGTCACAAGCAGAGCAACACATGTTTTATTGCTGTATAGAGTTACTGTGAATTCTACACTAACTGGTCCTACCAGCGGCTTTGCCTGCGGCTTGTTAATCAACTTTTACGCCTCAGTTTTACAGCAGGAGTTAATTTGGTCTCAAGCTATGTTTGCTTTACGCACCAAAACATAAATTGCCTCATGCATGTGTGGATTTTGGAAGCTGATCCTCTTTGTCTGTGCTTCTCTAAAGATTTTGGTGCATGTGATTGATGATCCTCAATGTCTCAGACACATCAGGCTCCTGGAACAGTTGCAAAATGCAAAGCCAGATTCCTCTATGGATCAAATATATACTTTACTGTCTGTGAAGATTCTCAGGCATCCAGGTCACGGTTATCCAGGAAGGGTTGACTCAAGGGGCAAATGGACTTGGTTGTAGATACATGAGGACGTTTCACCTCTCATCCTAGAGGTCTCCATATTTACTGTCCAAATTCACATGCCCTGTGTACAGTATTCTTAACGAAAATTCTTTCGTCTTGTTTGTGCCTGTTACACTCTGGAGTGTTCATTTGTGAAGGCAGTTCTGGCTGTATGACAGCGACATGTGAAGCATATGCTGCATGTACAAACAGACCGGTGCCCAATCGGAAATTCTTGCTCTGAAATTCATTGCTGTAGTCCAGGGAAGTCTGCAAACAGCTTGATCTGACCCAAAGAGCCGTCGGGCAGCAGGGATTTCACACGTCAACCTTGATTTGCCCATTTGGCCCTCACCGGGCGATATCCATTGTAGTGTAAAAGATGAGCCAATCTCACACAAAGAGTTCTATTTAGTGAGCACCATCCCAGTTACTGCAATCACTTAAGACAGGCATTTGTTCAAATGAACTGCAAAACTCCCTCCAGCACCAAATGAAAACATTTTTAAGTGATGTGCAGCGTTCTCTTTTAAAGACTGTGTTTTTCCAAAATAAAGGCAGAGTGCCCTGAATACAGCTACGTGCCTGCCAAACCACTGCTGTGGCATCAGTGGGTGTTAGTGAATAACTGGCACTGGCAAAATCAAGGAGTTAATTAGAGAATTATTTTTCATATTGATGACTGGCTAATTGCCATCATCAACACCGCCAGTAAAGATATGAACCCTGGGACTCATTGAATTGTAGATTCATCATGGTCTTTTAGTTTGGGCTGCAAAGAACAGTATCATCATCTAGAGGAACTACTTTTTTCAGGACATAAGAGAGAGTAAGAATCTGGGAGCGTGGCAACACAAACAAATAACTTGGAGAAAGCTGCTGTATACTTGCAACAACTTGATCTGTGTTGGAAATAAGTTGATACTGATCTTATCCTGCTGGCAAAATCCTTCAGAAAACATTAAAGCAAAGCAACGCTCCAAAAAAAAGCTGTTGTACCATGGCACATATCATAACAAGATGAGCATTGTTTACAATGTAGCATTTCTGCACGACTGGGCATATCACAGTGATATGGGGTGGGGTGGGGTACTACTCAGACAGCAGAAACAAGTCTGAAGCTGTGTCAGTGCCTAATTGCACTACACTGACTCTCCACCACACTGGGCGCTGGTCTGTTTGTCCATAGCATGTACAATACTTTATGCTAACTTTCCCACAATGCAGTGCTTTTAAAGATGCAAATTACCATTGTGCCAACTCAACAGCTGACAGTGATGATGCAAAAATGATGATGATGAAGTAAGAAATCTCAATTTACTGCTCACTACATCCAGTCATCCATCTATAATCTATACTGCTTAATATGGAGTGGTTAATGAAGTGAATGAGTGAATGAGGAGTGATTTCGGATTCAGCATCACAGTGAGACTGAGAAAAGAAAAAACAACCCAATAACCCTGATGGAGACTCTGAGATTTTAAAACACAGAAAGCCTGCTTAGAGAAAGAAACAAGGAGTCAGAAGTCCTTGGCATTTATGGCAGGGAGTGTCAAACAAAAAAGGCATTTTCATTAGGCTGCATTGTGGGAATTGTAGAATCCAGTGCTTCTGGAGCTCAGGATGTTTCTGCCTCTGCTGCTTTGATTTCTTTTTTAAAATCTGTCCATCCCCTGACTATGTGGAGTGTAGTTCGAGATTGCTGTGAGTGCTGTATAGGAATCTCTGCAGAGTCTTAAACGGTCAAACAACTTCTTTGTAACTACAACCTGTTTGTCACCTTATCTGACATCTAACCCTAACCCTAACCCTTTGCTATGACTGGCATCCAAACCATCAGAGTCCAGTGTTTGAGCATATTGTGATGGTTTGGATGCCAGTGTTAAGTAAATGGTAATCACTATTGTGAGAATGAACCTTTTTAACTAACCAGCCTTGGCATTAATCAATTCTACAGCCTGTGGATTACTAAAAAAAAACCAAAACCGAAATCTAAATCTTCATCATCTGTGAGGTCCATTATCCAGTGACAGCTAATATTTACCTTTCTGACGTTGAGAGATTTTCCTTTGATCACATTTTCTGTTTTATCAAAACCTTTAAAACGTGCTTGACAGGTTTGTGCCGCAGCTGCTGCAATTTCCCATTTTCTCTCTTTCAGGATAATGATATTGCTGTAGTCATTTCAACAATTTAATCATGTATTCAGGCTGCAGTTAGATGGCTGCGATAGGTATGCCGCTGCAAAAATTATAAAAAGGAAGCGTTCATAGTGTACTGTCATTAATCACCGTGAAGCTTGACATCAAAGTCTCCGTTGCGCTGTTCAACTCTATTGCATTCATACAGGCTCACCTTTGATTTGCGATTTGATTTCCAGGTTTGAGAAAATGAGTTGTTTACGCAGAGAAGTGTGTAATGTTGGATGCACACAAGCTTATCTGTGGTCTCCTTTCAAGCTCAAAATGTGATGTGGGTGCTGCAGGTGATAAGTTTTGTGTGTGTGTGTGTGTGTGCTGTGTGTTGTCGAGAGGCAGAAGAAGCAACATCAGCGCTGATAATGGCTGCTGTCATAACAATCACATTCTGCTTTAATGTGGGGATTACACATTATTAACAGGAGATATTTATATCTCACTATGTGTTGACTACATTAGGCTTCCTGAATAGACACATACAGCATTATTAGATCTCAGTAACAAACACAGAGTGCAGCTGCTGTCGTGTTTACTTCACACATTTTAGCTCAATGGGCACATTCTAAATTGCTCATTACTGTTGTGTCATTTTATCAAGCTATTAACTAATGCTTGGACTCTAGCTCAGGAGCTATGCAGCTGTGCAGAGAGCTATTCTAGATTCTAGAGCAATGCAGCACATGATGATACATAACATTACCATCACATGCCAATTTGTCAATCTCATTACCTAGAATGCCCTCCCATGGGACTGGAGACTTTGAAGATTGACGATTTCCAGCTTCACGCTTCAACTACGAAACGCTACGGCCTCGGTGCACACAGAGGTCGTCTTAATATTCAGGTAAGACGGGAATGTAAAGTGTAAAGTGGTGTAGCCTGGGCAAGCTCATCAGAAATGTTGGCGCTCTCATTGGACCCTGGGCAATCTTACCTTTCCTCTGAAGCTTTCATGTTTGATAGAATCACTTTCCACCAAGCAGCAATACAAAAGAAATATGACTGAGAAGACAGCATCTTTTAATTTTAAGTTCATATTTATGCTCCATGGAAAGATGTCGGCTGTGATATGGTAACTCCCTCAGTTAAATGTGGATGACATTATCATTCTGCTTCAGCTCACGACCTATTTTTAATACTCCAAAGCTGGAGAAAGTAATAGTGTTGCCATCAAACTAGGGGCACGTCCCCAAACCTAATAAAAAGGACTGGCATCTGGGAGAAGAGGTATTTCCTGTTAGTGCAAGCTGTGCTTTGGAGGGGTATTAGCCTGCGTACAGTCTGCAGCGAGCCTCATCCTCTGCAGGCTGCACCGCTCCGAATCCAAGTGCACAATTAATGAACATACGCACACATGCTCCTAATTCTGCTCAGACAGCAAGGCATTATGTTACAGGAAACCAACAAAACAAAGGATTTATTGTTTGGTGTGTGAGCCCCCCCACCCCCACCCCCACCCCTTCAATGAGAGTACATGTCATGGATCCATGGAGGGACAGAGATAGTGTCCACTCTACAGCACAATTATCTGTAAATCAGGGAGAAACACATCAAAAGCAGATGTTGCCTGTTGAATCGGGCTTGTGGCCAGTGGATTTGGTTTATTTCACTTTTGTAGCTGCTACAGTTTGTTTAGATTCCAGACACCAACAGCACTGGGATGAATTCACTTTTGATAGTGGGGAGATGCATACTGGAAGGAAACACGAACAATTGAAGTAATCAGATAGCGCCAAGATCGCACTTATAATGCAAATTGTAAGATTCGTAAGAGAAATGATTCCATGGTTAATCAAATTAAATAACCTTGCAGCAAAATACATTTAATAATAGACGTGCTATGTGATATATATGCCAGGTTTTTTTTTCATTCAAGTAAGGTTCATGAAAGTTCCTGGGTCTAAACCTGGATCTGAATTGGCACTGAAATGTAGTCACTCGTTCTACGGCCGAAGCTTCTTCCATATTTCACTGAAATCTGTTTTCAACACATTTTTGAGATGTTCTGCTACAGTAAGTGACAGACAAACAGAACATAAAACAGACCCTATTATTTGCAACTCTCATCCATCATTCAGCAATAAACCCAGACGCGCAGTTTCGCTTCGGGAATCTGGTTAGCTAGCCTTTGTCTCTCCTCGCTGCGTGTTAGTGAGAGTACAGGATCGTTTGGGGACGCACATTAACATATTTTTTTGGTTTCCATTTTGAACCCACATCCGGACGGGAAGTTGGATCAGCCAATCAGGTGTTTTGACACACAGACAACACGTTAAGATCTGGAAGCCTTTGTGACCTAGGGGAGGTTTACGTGTATCTTTGTATCATAATGTACCTTGATCTCATCTTTGAGGTGAGATTATGTAAATATAGATATGTCAAGTCCCATTCTTCTATGATCAGATCTTGAAATGACTCCATGTGAAGGCATAATGAGAGAGGTGTACTTTAAAGAGACTCAACAGTTACGATAAAGAGGCAGTGATATTATGCACTCAGCCTGCACAGAGCAGTATGTCATGTCAGTGTTTAAATTTGGATGAAGGAGACTGACAGTGCGTCCGGTGGGCATATAGGCATGTGTGCGACCGTTCGCGCATCTCGCTCTGAGCCAACAGTGACAACTGGCGCAGCATAGGCTTTGTGGACAGAGTAGCATTTAACACATTATAATTAGTTTAACATTTTCAGCTGTTGAACCATACAAAATGTGTCCTCACGTTACATCCATAAAACGCTCGCTAAAACTGTTGCAGAAAATTCAGGAATGCTGGGATTTGGAAAGAAGCTCACAAAGTGTTTTCAACACTCAGCCCTGTCTCACAGATGTGTCCTGTGCTCACATTTTGCTAATTCAACTTAAAATTTACAGTCAATATACCATCTTCATAATTGTAGAAGACACATTAATCTATCTTAGCTGATTCTTATTGAGACAGTATATTTTAGATTGTCAGAGGATGAAATCTAAACATGTCAGCCTTGTTGACGTCTGCATACTTCAACTCCTCTACTGTCAACACTTACTTAGATTGGTAACAAAACCAGGCGAAGTAGAGGCTGTCAGTGTCAGCATTACCAGTCAGCGTGTTGCGCCATGCATAGGCTGTGAATGTGTGTGTGACTCAACATGTACATCTGGAATAAAACTGTGCTCCACGCGGCTGTTTCTGGCCCCCCCGCAGGCAGGCCTTTACGAAGATGACCTCTATGACGGGGCCTGGTGCGCCGGGAGAGATGACCCACTGCAGTGGTTTGAGGTGGATGCCAGGAGGCTGACAAAGTTCACAGGGGTCATCACACAAGGCAGGAGCTCCCTCTGGTCGTGAGTAGGAACCCTGCAGACACACACACACATGCACGCACACGGAGAGTTGCAGATGGTCGCACAGCGAGGATGAGGATTTTCTAGTCTGAGCTAACTTGAAAAGATAGCTGTGGGAGGATGAGTTTTTGTGCCAGTTTTCCCTAAGTTGATTGAAATCCTGGTAATGAAGTTGTTTTAAATCATTTGTAGACATTTATTTTTTGTAGAACACAAAAAGAAACTTGCACAGAAATAAATAATCCAGTGTTTTTGATATGGATCTCCTTTTAAGCTTGTTTAAGCTTTGTTTGCTGTGCATAAGTTGGCCAGTACAGGCATTATGCTCTACATTATTCACTCCCCTAATTTCAGACCTACATCACAGCCCACACAAAAGAAGGAAAAAAGAAAAGAAAGAGAAAAAGATACAAAAGATTATTCCTTCTATTTAGATCATTATTTTATGCTTTGAGTCTGACAAGTCACATGGAATTTGTAAGGAAAAATTGAAGTCTCCACATGGAAATAGACTGGCTGGCTCTCAGCAGCTATTCTTGTCAAGTTTGTAGGATTCATCCTCTGGCGGCCATGACTGTCTGTATAAAATTTCACGTCAATCCATCCAATTTTTGTTGAGATAAAGTAAATCTAGACCAAAGTCGTGGACAGGCCAACCCTGCCATCCATAGAGCCGTGCTGCTGGCATGCCTAACCTGAATGGCCAATTTACATATGGCATGAGTTTCAAAATGACTATGGGAAATGAAAACTGGATGTAGGCAGGCACAGATAATTGTTCCAAAAATTTCAAATGGACTCTTGGATTTTCCTTTAAACCCAACTGGAAAATTTGACTTCACAAATTATAAACAAAACAAGCTTTTCAATCTGGTCCACATGGCGCTGAACCTACACTGGTGTTTGCCCTTTTCACAAGTCTTTTCTGATCCCCTCACCGCGGGATTAAGGATTTATGAATTTGATTGATTGGAGTGCAACTTCATTCTTTCATCTCTCTTAAAAGGTCACTACATTATAAAAATAACACTGGAGAAAATAAATTTTACCGTACTGTAAGCTTGTTCATCACACTCAGATGAAAGGTAAAAAGGGGGATATAACAAATAGAGATTATTTTTTTGTCATTTTGTCTATAGGAAGTGTTTACTGACAATATGGAATGAGTCATCCAGCTTCTGTATGTGCCAGTTATTTTGTACGGTTTTTAAGTTAAAATGTTATCATTAAAAATTATGCCATTTTTTGTGTGCAACATTTATGCTCATTTGTGCACAGGAAACACATACAGTGCATATTTGATTAAATGAGCTCTCTGAGAAATTCACTCTGAGCTCACAAAGGATTAGGTGTGCATGTTTTGTTATGGAGAACCTGTTTCATGGTACTTCATTAAAAATTCAGCACACTTTTTAACAAGACTGACCATTATACTACTGTGGACCTGGCTGTGAGCTCCTGTTGTGTTGTATGCAGAATACAGAAAACTCATCCCCACTGTTTAGGCTTGTGGCTTAAATTGTATAGTAATAGTTTTGAGGTAACATTTCAAATACGGGCTGCTTATAAGTAAGACTTAATGGATTTATTTTCACTCATGAAATAATTACCTCAGCTTTAGAAATCAGTCATAATCAATTAATAAAGAGCAACTCAAGGGTTGCCAGGTTTAGATGGATATGGCTTATAAAGACCAGTAGTCATTAATAAAGGATTCTTCCACTACAATAATGGATAACAAACCTTCATCCAACCTTTCATACAGATCGGTTAAGTTTTATGACCAGCAAACTTGTAATACTATTGATACATTAGAGAGATAAAAAGTGAAACAGCAACCCAAATGTTTTTAATACAAATTAAATTATTTTTGTTATTTTAAGAAGTAGGAAGTCTTTTTTTTTTACAATTACCACAACAAAGTGGTGAGCTGAAGGGGAAAGTTGTATTTGCATTAAAGCTGGTCCAATGTTCACCAAGAAAACCACAACTGTTTCTGTTCACATTTTCCCTCACCATCTACTTACACTGACTGTGCTCTGTAATAATATTTGACAACTTTTGGCCTTTGTACTTCTTAATTGGACAGGGTGGCACAGGCTTCTGGAAACTGCTGCGTCGTTAGAGAGCACGGGGAGATACTTTATCAGGCTGTGTTTGTAATTTTCCTTCAAGGCCAGCACGATCTAAGGGTGAAAAAGACACTGATTCCTAAGACAAAATTTCTCTGCAATTAGCTCTGTAGGGCATGTAGCTGTCTGTGGTGCCAGCTCAGGGGCTTCTGCCTATAACAGCACTTTAATTAGCAGAACTGGGAATTCTTACCAGACTGGACCAGCTCAGCACTGATGTCTTTATCCAGGAGCATGGGACTCACTGCCAATCCACATACTGCACACACTGGTAGAGCTCAGCTCTGTCTGGCAGGACAGGACATTAAGTCATCAGTGAACTCCTTTTGCAGACAGACATTAAAAAAACATTATGCTGTTTTGACATTTCACCTCTCTGTGCTCTGCATATGCTACTTCTAACCTACCATACCAGCATGTTTGTAAGCTGTAGCTCAATATCTTCAGCTTCACATTTGAGTTGACCATTTCAAATGCATGCTATACTTTTTTTAAAACATTTTTTTTTTTTTTTTTTTTTTTTTCAGCCATTTGTTTCCATTTATCCTGATTCATTATGAAATCTCTCAGCAGACTTGTCAGACTTGCTTGATTTTTATAATCCGTAGTGAACTTCAAGTCTGCACTCATTATTCCAAGTCCAAGTCAAAGTCTAACCATGTGGATTAAATTTGGTTCATTCAGCAACTGTGTTACCTTATACCAATAACATAACTCAGATTTGATGCTCA
>NW_026118141.1:0-11344 GCF_001640805.2 Lates calcarifer
CCCACGGACATGAAAGATTTTTAATTTCTATTATAATAAACAAGCATTATGGTTGAAACCCATCATTTCCTGTCGGAGTCCTTTCCCCTCTTTTGTGCACAGTGAGTAATGTAACTGTGTGAATAATAGCATAACAGAACATAATTTTCTGGATCATTTTGACTACAAGAAATAATCAGATGATACGTGGTATTCTGTTACTAAATTACATAGTATTTTGAGTGAAAGTTACCAAGGACATTTGTCAAGCAAACGTGAAATGTGACAACGTGAAATTTCTGGAGTGACATGGTGGCCCGAAAAATTGTCCAACCAGACTCATCAATCACTTATTTCTTGGTATGGATTATATTCTCTGTTGTCTTCAGCTTCTGACACTTCCTCTTCAAATCCATCCTCACTGTCAGTTTCCTGGCCTCTCCCCTCCGCATCAGTGTGGCGATCGTCAATATATGTAATCAAGAGCCTCACGGTATATCGAACTGCCATGGTGCTGCCATACAAGGAACTGTGAGCAGAGCCTCAAAAAGTATTATATGCTAAGCTATGCTATGCTAAGCTACAGAAAAAATTCAGTGTTATTGAAATAATGTTGCAACTTTTTTGAGACCTGTCAGCACAGGTGTTGTTCCCAGGGAGGAGACTCTACTGGGCAAAGGTTCTTGCAGTGGTTGTGTGTGTGTGTGCGTGTGTGCACGTGCGTGTGTGTGTGTGTATGCTTGGGTGTGTGCGTGTGTGTGTATGTTCATCTGACAAATGAGGATGTACCTGAGCTCAGTTTTTACTCTAATTGTTGTCTCCCCCATTCATTTCTAATGAAACGGTCATTTTTGACCAGAACATTAAGAGTGTACAAAAGTTGAATAAAACTCACAAAATTGTATGCATCAATTATTTGTGCTCAAATCCTCTTTGTGGACAAAAGTCATGTTACTTAGGTCAATCTGAACAAATTAACTACATTTTTCAGAGATAAAACTTTTAAATTGGTCAAATTTGACCAGAACACAACATGAGGGTTAATTTCTAATATGTATAAACATTCATTATGGTTGAAACTCATCATTTCCTGTCGGACACCTTTTGCCTGTTTTGTGCCCTGTGAGCAATGCCAGTGTACGAGAAAAAGCTTTTCACAGTGTTTTGTTGCTTAATCAGCTCAGAATGGCCAAAGGCTGCATGCTCTGACCAGGAGAAGAGAAACTGAAATCTAAAATCAGTTTCTCCACTCCCTTTCAGAGGACACGGCATTTTGTTCATTCTTAGCTTATTAAGCGACCAAATGCAGTAGAAATTTCTAACATTGTCGAACATCAGAATTTGACAAACATTCATGTTAGAGTGGCTGAGATTTCAATTTCTCCTCTCCTTCTTCAAGAGACAGCATTTGTTCATTCTGAGCTTTTTCAGCGTCCAACAGCAGGGAAATGCAGATTTTGACAAACTGGCCTCACTTAGAGCACCAACAGAAGGGAACCCAGCCAACATACCCGTTTGGGGCCTATGTGGGGCCACTGCGGGAAGAAAATGGGCCCACAGTGGGCTGCCCACTACCGTTGTGGATATGCGGGGCACATGTGGGTCCCACAGTATTAGGCCCAGGGTGGGGCCAGTTTCTTAACAGGCTGGCAGATGACCCATGTGGAGGTAACTGCCCATGTGGGGCAGGCCCTTTAGAGCTGGCCACACATTTCCCCCACAATTCATGGTGGTGATGGGGCCCACAGTGGCCCCTCAGGGGTGCTAAAGTGAGCTCTGTAGGCATTTCAAGTACTTACATTTACTGAGATCCAGAAGAAAAAAATGATTACAAAACTGCATGTACATGAAAATAATAAAAAAAAAAAACATATAACAAACCTGATACATTAGAACATTACATTACAAGAACATTATCGGTTCCTCTTTTTGGGCTTTCTACTTTTCTCAACCCCATCCCGATCTCTTGTGTTGCACAGCCAAGTTTTAACTGAGGCTTCAACCTCAGAAGCTGTCACAGTATTTAGAGAAAAAGGAAGTTAGTCTTGCTGCCAAGAATCGTATGAGGAGTAACCTAAGAATTTTTTGAGAATGAGAGAGCACGGAAAAGTGTGAACTAACTACAGAATAAGATAATGACAGGGTTGCAGTTGATTCAGTTGATTCATCTGGAACAACTAAGTTTAGCCTGGTTGATCTACAGGGCTCCTAAGAATCATCCACACTTCCTGGTGAATTTTTCAGACCATATTTAACATTTAAATTTTTTATCACGTAAATAAATGGCTTTGACTCTGTATGCTCCAACCATGTCATCAGAAAGTATTCCGTTTCATTTCAATAAATTTGCATGCAATTTTAATACAACCTAATAAAATGTGAAAAAAGCGAAGCATCCTGAATTCACTGTATATTGTTAAATAATTCCCAGAAGACTGCAGCTAGGTTATGTAAGTTCATAACACCAAAAAACATTACAACCCACTTTTAATCATGTAAATTTCATTTAAAACTATTGAACAAAAATGTTCATACTAGACACTTTTATCCACCATACATGCATCCAAAAAAAAAAAAAAAAAAAAAAAAAAAAAATTAAAATATTCAAAGGCTAAAAAATCAGTACAGTACAGGAACAATAAATCCAGAATATTTTTTTTGGTTTGTATTATCTTCACCACTATTATGCGTGAATGAAAGGGTCCAACCTGGATTTGGTGTTAAAGCATTAAAAACGTTAATAGATCATCACCAAATGCACCCAGGAGATGATCTAGAAAAAAACAAAAAAACACAAATAATATTACTGCTGTCACATAACTCAAGCTGTGTAATGCTAATGTGTGCAAAGCCACAAACTCAAACTCAAGACAGAACAGATAACAATATAACAATACCTCCAACACCCAATCATAGCTTACTTATCAGTTTATGTAGTTGAAAATGTTCAACAATGGGTAAATATGATCTATGGTCAGTTTGATACTGCTTACTGTGATATACTGGAGTTAAAGGAGCCTTTCTGTAAGTACCCTAAATCCGTGTCTATATACATGATTCACATCTAACATCTATCAATAGTTTCCTTCAAATAGCATTAATGTCCTCTTATTGTATGTGAAGTATTTTGAATTAATTTATATTTATTGACTCTTAAAGTTGTCTTAAATCACATTTCTTCTGTTACAATTTCGAATTTTTAATGATTTAAACGCACAATGTGTCACTTCTGCCGCTAGGGGTCTCTCAATCAAAACAACAGAAGATGGTGTTAGCAATGTCATGATCATGTGATCATGGGAGTTGTAGTCTCCGCCACCATTACCGTGAGATTCTGATTCTGGTTTGGATTCTTACAGTGTGATGTTGACACTTACCAGCCTATTGTGATTAATTCTACCCAGACAAATTCAGATGAGAGCTGGTGCAGGAATTACAGGCAGGAAATTAACAAATAATTGTCTTTCGAATCTGGAATTAAAACCCCTGTTTTGATTTTACAGTTATTGATGCCCGGAAAAGGATATGCTACTGTAATACTGTACTGTTCTGACTGAACTACAACTGGTTGAATCCTGCCTTCTGATATTGGATTCGGATTTAGTAAGATTGGAAAACAGTAACGTTAGCCTACAGGCTTAACTGGATGTGTTAAACAGAGGACACACTCGAAATAGGAAAATGAATTCAGGAATAAAGAGTCTGACACTGTTAGGTTTTACGTTAATTCAGTTGTATTAAGGAACTTACTCATCTTAAAACAACGTTATCCTCTATATTGTGTTTTTTCACCGAAACGATATGTGTTATTCACTTCTTGATTAAAGATGGTGCTGACACAAAGTGAAGTTATATTCAGGCTAAACGACTTTTATGAGATACCGTGAGGATATGAGTTACAGAAATGTCTGCATCACAGATGGAAATGGCTCATACACTGCTAATGACTACAAACGGCTTTAGGTACAGTTAATGGAGCTAGTAGGTTTTGTTCAAAATATTAAGCAAGTAACTATAATTATGTACTTAATGTGAGGAAAACTGCTTATGTAGTTGACATGTAATAACACAACGTAATAGGAGCAAGATAACGTTTAAATCTAAACCCAAACTTGAGCTTGGCTGTTAGAGAGCTTATTATACGTCCAATTGCAGCGAAACGCAGATTTTTACTTACCGGACTAGCTTAAAGCGCTCACAGAAGGGAAAATGTCTCCCCTCGGCCGCTGACTGTTTTCATACATCCCGGTTGTTCATGAACATTAGAAATTGTTTTTATTTTAAATTTAAACCACCTTCAAGGTCATAACAGTACAGCTCAAGTTGTATAAACCAGTCAATAACATACACAATGCATTACATTTTGTCGTCAGAATAAATACATAACAACAGTTTTTAGTGCAACATTGTGTAACATGAGCTAAACCATTGAATTTACTCCTGCTGAAGTACATAAAACAAGTTCACATGGATTCCATTCTGATAAATCAAATAATACAATTTTCTAACACAATATAAAATTTGGAATCACATCCATATGACATTTGGGCATCAAAACACTTGAAATGTGTTAACTGCTCCCTTTCTATAACCAGTATCTTCCTAGGCATGTGTTCACTCACTTGAAAAGCATGGAAATGGTCATGAAAAAAAGTTTCATGCTCAATCAAAACAAAAACAACTTGATTATTGTGCAAAATGATTGAGGCTGGGATTAAGTTCAATATTTGATCCTGAATATCAGATTGCAGATCTTCCACAAATTCCTGTAAATTCTCAATAGTAGAAAGAACTACAGTATTTTGTACACCGCTTCCCAAAAGCTTGGCTACAATGGAAGCACACATATCTTTCTTGTGACTGGACATTGGAGTGCCTGTTACAGCATTTTGGCACTAAGATGAAGTTGAGGGTAGTTCATTTATAGACTGAGAATTGTTGCATTTGTCTGTGTCATAGTTGGAAAGGGTCTCATAAGGCACACACATGTTATCAATTAATGCATGTATCTTAATAAGATGCCTCCTAAACCCAGAATAACTAGAGAACTGCAAACAACAACCTGTCTGACCACATTTTAGTCTTAGACTTTTCCCTGAATACATTCCATGAATTAGTTTTAGGTGCCTGAACAAAAGCACAACTGTACCAAAGGATGAAGTGCAGAGAAACAACTTAACATTTTGGCTGAATAAACTAGTTACAGCTTGTTCAAAAGCCTTGCTCTCAGCTCTTTCACTCTTGGAGTTTCTTCAGTTCTGCCTATGTCAATATTGTACACAGTTGTCTGCAAAAATGTGTACAGTCTGGATAGAGAATCATCATACTTCACACTGAAGACAAAATGAGACTTAAATAGCTCATCAAAAGCCCCCAAGGACGTACATGACTGACATGGTACAAGCTTTTTGTCCAAGACAACATAAAAGGTGAAAACCTACGCTCTTGAAATTCCTGTGGCAAGAAGATACAGCTAAGAGCCCCCTTCCAGTGGTCATCAGATGATCCTCAAGGCTTTGACATGACTGAAACACAATGAAGACATCACCTTATAAATAATTTCCTTTAAAAAAAAATTAATTCACTGCAGTATTTGAATGAAATAGTGTTATTCACAAACCTTTTAAAACAAAAAAGTACAAGTGTGCTAGTTATAACAAATGTTTGTTAGAGACATTATTTATATTAAACATTAAATAATAAACTTTTATGCAAACAGATTTCAGTTATTTAATAATTGTTTGTTCTTCTGGAAAGTAGTCAATAAAATCCTTCTCCATCCTGGAGATTTTGTTTGATTTTGATGATGTACCTGGATCATCAGTGGTGTCAGATCCTTCATTCAGAGCAGATTTCAGATGTCGCTTTAGAAGTGAGGTCTCCTTTAGGTTCTTGGCCTCCTGGATGACTTTGTCCTTCAAAAATGGTGTTCCATTTTTGCAGGAACCTTGATGCGGCCTCTTCTCCAAACATAAAGGAGACGTCTTGCAAAATCTAATTAAAAAGGAAAGAAGAACTATTTCAGCCACCTAATGTAAAACTAATATTTTAATACAACTTTTACAAATTCATTTTTAATACCTACCAGTCCTTTAGTGTCCAAGAATCAGCTGAGTGCTGTGGATTGTGCAGAATTTGCTGACGGTACTGGAAGGTTTCTCTCATCTTCTGGAAGACTAAATCATGGTCTGTTGTGTGGTGGAGAAGAGATATGGCTTCCATACAGTCAACTCCTGTTTGCTGGTCACCTGTGCCACTCAAGAAAGCCTTTGTTGCTCTGACTGTCGCAAAAGTGTTCCTAGGTAAAAGAAAAAAAAAATTGCTGCGTGTTGTAAATAATATTATGCACATTTATGATGCTTTTAGTGCTTATACACAAAAAATAAGGAATCAGCAGCTGTCATTATTTTACACATGATACACAGTGCAAACTTACATATCCCTTGTTTGAGTAAGGGTCCTTCAAACTTGGAAACCGTGACACAATCCAAGGGCATGGAACTCCTTTGTTGCTTTACTAACATGACTCCTGCAAAAAGAGAAAATAAAATTCCTAAGAATAACTGTTTTCTTCTTTTTTTCCATGTTCTTACCCTTCTATTTCACGCATGTGTGCTACAATGATGTTCACCATTAATCACCTGGTGGAATCTTTCAAACTCCCAGTTTGTTCATACTCTTCAATCACAGTCATTCCTGCTGGCTTTGAGGTCAGAATTTTCTCCACAGTCTAAAAAAAAAAAAAATCAATTATGAAGGGAAAAAATTACAACTAAAATTGAACATTTTTATATGAATAACTATGAGCATTATTATTTTGCAAAGTGCATTTGTTTTCCAGGAATCATGCAAACATTTTATGTATGTACTGCAAGTTATAATTACATTTCTTGCATGTTTACTGTCCAAAGGTTGACTCCCTTTACATCCTGAGTCACTAGTGTCACTGCTAAGACTTGTTGAGACAGACATAGTATCTGTCAGACTTGGAGAAGATGGTACTTCATCCCCTTGTTGCAGAACAGACAGATCTGAAGATCACAAAACAGAGTAATACTTATAAAGGCTAAGATCAGATATCACAAAACTACTATTGCAGTCCCAGGCTGAAGACAAAAACATGAACATCACCTCATACTACATTACTTACCAAGAGTCACATATTCTGTCATGTCTGAGCAGTTACCAGAGTTCCTGGAGGATTCAACCAATGAAAGTTCTGAAATGCAAACCACACTTAATTAATGAGTAACAAATGCTATATTTATTAAGATTCTTGTTATCCACTAGCACATAAGTAGACATTCAGCAGACAGCTGTCTCTGAGTTAAGATTCAAATCCCATAATATTTCTCTGCAAACATGATTTAATGCCCTACCATCGTCAGTGTAGATGACAAACAGATTCAGTATTGTGTCCTCTGGGATGAGAAACTTCTCCTGGACTGTAGCAAGACAACCAGTACTTCTTTACAAAATACTGTTACTTGCTATTCCATAGCTTTAATACAAAACAGACACCTTACTAGCACAAAGAAAATCAGAAGAAGCAAGCTTCCTCTAGTTTCACATATTTCTTCTTTGCCCCTCGTTGTACCTTTATCAGTGTCTTGGCCATCTAACATTAAAAAGATTGACAATAATAATGATTAGCTGTTAAGTTTACAATAATTTTAACCACTGGTTTTCATGAATCACTGTGAAAATGCTAAGTTGTAGGCTAACGTAGGTTAGTGGTTACTTACGCTAGCGCCAAAACACTAACTGTCTACACGTCGCCAGAGCTCCGCGGCATACCAGCAACCTGATGAACCCGACTCTCCTCTGTTATACTGAAAAAACACTTTATCAACAGTTACATATGTTTGCACTGTTAAATAAAGTCACAATCCAGAGTAATTTTATTTAACTGTAGCGTTAGCTCATCACATTAGCAATTAACGTTAGCATTAGCGTTACCTCATTAAGACTCCTTTAGCTACTGAAGCCCCGTGTCTTCACCAGTGTGCATACGCAAGTTTGGAGAGGGAAAACGTATTTTTCTGAAAGGTTCAACAGAAAAAATGGCTGCCTAAAGTTGATCTCTTTTACAGCAGATCGAGCAAAACGTCAAAGACCAAATGCAGCAAATGTATCAACTTCAACAAAAATACTGTGTAAGCTGTACCAACCAAACATTTTATAATAAAGTTAAAGGAAGAAGCGAAAAATAGACTCAATCTTACCTCACTACGAAGTCCAGTTTCAGCTTGCTGTGCGCGGGTGAAGTCATGGAGCAACCGTTAAATGAACCCAGGAGAGGAATTAAAATACGTTCCTCAACACCCTGAACGAACTCCAAAATATTACTCTGACAATTAGTATCCCTCAACACAAACTGAGTTAGAGGTTAAAAAAATAAAAAATAAAAATAATAATAATAATAATAAAATAAACTCCACAAATTTAACACTTTCACTCTTTTTTGGTTAACTACCATTTTTCACTCCAGAAATTTGCTGTGTACAGAGGGCTTTGTGGGTGAGGCGGATGTTGTATGGCCTGAAGGGAGGGGAGAGAGGCACCGATTATCTACGCCGCTCTCACTATTCGCTGGAGGGTCTTGCGACAGGACGCAGTGCAGGTACCACACAATGATGCAGCTGGTCAGGGTATTCTCAATAGTGCCTCTGTAGAAGGTGCTCATGATGGAGGGCGGGGCTCTGGCTCTTCCCAGTTTGCGGAGGAAGTAGAGACGCTGCTGCTTTCTGCTTTCTTGGCCAGTGATGCTGTGTTGATCGTCCAGGAGAGGTCCTCTGTGACATTCACACCCCAGAAACTTGGTGCTGCTCACTCCATAGTAGCACCGTTGATGGTCAGAGCATGCTGGGTGTGCACTCTCCTGAAGTCCACAACAATCTCCTTCGTCTTCTCCACGTTCAGAGAGAGATTGTGTCTTTGCACCACACGGCCAGGTGGCTCGCCTCGCTCCCTGTAGATTGTCTCATCTCTGTTGCTGATGAGGCCCACCACAGTCGTGTCATTAATTCTGAGCTTATTACACATCCAAATGCAGTGAAACAGGGATTTTGACTTACTTAAAATGTTTCCCCTCGGCCGCTGACTGTTTCCATACATCCCGATTGTTCATTAACATTAGAATTTGACAAAAGTTCATGTTAGAGTGACTGAGACTTCGATTGTTATCTCCTTTGCCAGGAGACAGCATTTGTTCATTCTAAGCCTATTAAGTGTGCAAATGCAGTGAAACAGGGATTCTGACTTACTGGACTCACTTAAAGCGCCCAGAAGGGAAATGGCCGCTGACTGTTTCCATACATCCCGATTGTTCATGAACATTAGAATTTGATAAACATTTTTATTAAAGTGGCTGAGATTTAAATTTCTCCTCTCCTTTCACTAGACAGCAGTTGTTCATTCTGAACTTTCTCAGCGCCCAAAAGAAGCAAGATTTTTACTCACTGGCCTTAGTTCGAGTGCCCACAGAAGGCAAAAAGCTCCCAATCGGCTGCTGACCGTTTCCATACATCCCAATTGTTAATGAACATTAGAATTTGAGAAAAATTTATGTTAGAGTGGCTGAGACTTAAATTCCTTTCTCGGGAGACACCATTTATTCAATGTATTATTCTTAAATTCCAGTTACTCTGTAAGTTATCCTGATCTGTTGGGTCCCTTTCATTTATTATTAAATATTACATTGTTCATATTACAAATACACTTTGAGTGCTGATAAATTGCAACTGTATCAGACTTTTTTCTGTTTCTGATAAAGTTGTCATCATCCCAGCTGGTCAAAGTTTGGAGGTACATTTCCCTCTGTCAGGGCAAATTAAAATTCTCAGAGTTAGTGTTGATTTTCTTCTTTTAACATCCCATCTTGGCTAAAAAAATAAACTAGGGGATGCAAATCTCAGCAGCCCCAAAATTTGCTCTGCTGAATAATGTATCCCGCCCCTTATATTTAACTACAAACACCTGAGGGTCAAATGGTGTTTCCCACATCATATTTTGGTCTAGTTTGACTCATCAGTATGAGTTTCACACATGTAACATCCTCTTGGCTAAAAACCAGGGGATGGCAGGCAGAACTCTGCACAACATGGGTTTAATAAGCTCAGAATGAACAACTGCTGTCTCCTGAGAAAGGAGAGGATAAATTGAAATCTCAGCCACTAATATCAGTGTTTCTCAAATTCTAATGTCATGAACAGTCATGATGTATGGAAAGTCAGGAATACATTTGAAAAACCTTGTTTTACTGCATTTGAATGTTTAATAAGCACAGAATTAACAAATGCTATCTCCAGTGAAGGAGAGAAATTGAAATCTCAGCCACTTTAAATATGAATGTTTATCAGTCCATGAACGATCCTGATGTATGGAAACAGTCAGCGGCCGAGGGAAACATTTTCCCTTCTGTGGGCACTTTAAGTGAGTCCAGTGAGTCAAAATCCTTGTTACGCTGCTTGTGGATGCATCTCAAAATCTCAGCCTCTCTAAGATCAATGTCAATTTCCAATGTTCATGAACAATTGGGATGTATGGGAACAGTCAGCGGCTGAGGGGAAACATTTTCCTTTCTATGGGTGCTTTAGGGACCAGATAACATCCAGAGTAGATACAAAATAGGGTGTGCTGATATTTCTGTAAAACAGAACACAAGACACTCTATGTAATAGCACAGCCATTACAAAGTGTATTTGACATGTTTATTAAGTTAGCATACACTTGATTTAGCTTGAGTGAAGTGTTAGAATAAACAGACCTTATTAATGTTAGTTTTGAAAAATTGTTTTCCTCTACTTCTACAATAACTTACTTGCAATTTAAAAGACTATCAAAGTTCTAGATAGATTGAGATTAATTCACTAATCTGAATTAAAGAACTTAATTAGCTTTGATATAATAAATTATCTCACTTTCCAGCTCTTGGTTGGGAGCAATCCTTGCAATGTCCCAGCAGAACAATTTATATGGTCCAATGACCACATTTCTGTCTACAAAAGCAAGAAGTATTAATCAATCTATTAGTAGACTATCCAGTAATTAAACAAAAAATGTAAAATTTCTTAAATGTATCAATAAGACAAAAAAACTGCTGGGTATCTGTATATGGCTAGTAATCATATACAAGGTATTAATTTTTACATCTATAAAGGGATTTTTTTTTTTTTTGTAATACATACATTTTTTAATATCAGTTTCTGTGGCACTTGCCACTCCTGAGGTTACAGGGGCTGTGGCTGATGGAACTGCAGGTGCTGCAAGTGGTGTGGCTGGAAGTCCTGTGGCTGCTGGTACCCTGATGTTGCACTTTAAATAGTTTTGGAATACAGTGCATCTTAGGCACAATGTAAACCTG
>NW_026118142.1:0-17607 GCF_001640805.2 Lates calcarifer
AGCAGTTGCACACTAATGCTAATTGACTTTTTGTACTCCTGCAAAACTATTTTCTCTCTTTAGCTATAGTTCATCACATACACTTAATGTACAGAACTTCTTATGCTTCAAATGACAGGGATTCTATAAACACAAGAGGTCATTTGGGAGATTTATCCCGATTAGACAAAGACCTGAGAGTCCCTGATGAAATACAGACTTGGAGGGAGATGGGGAGATGCAACTTCCCTCAAAGAGACAGAGAGTGAGAGAAAGAGTGAGCAGATTGAAAGAGAGTGATAGTCCTGTGTGTCAAAAGTGTGAGATTCATCTGCTGAGAGATAGAAAGGGAAAAACCCCAGAGAGGGCGGGGGGGGAGAGCTAACTGCAGGAGGAGAAGGTGTTTGGACAGTGATGACAGAGGCTCTCACTGCTGGGAAACACCTAACAATCAGCCTGTAAAACACACACACACACACACACACCAGTTAAGCTGTACTGTAATATGCTAACAGTATGTTCACGTTTCCTGTATTGGAGCCCTCTCTCTTGTACTGTGCACAACCAGATGTCATAATACATTCAAATTAAAGGCTGAGATAGAGATGAAGGATGTCCCATCAAATCATTATTTTCTATCAGGACACCAGAGAATTATCACACTTATTCTTTAACCCACTGTTGTGTCCACAGGCTGCAGGTTCTATGTAAAACTTTCTAACTATGAAAAGTTCAATGCATTGCATAGAACATGACTGAAACCATTACAACTTTATGTCTAAATTACCCACACTGCATCAAAAGACCATTATTAATATAATGCAGTCCACTGTGTTTAGCATTACTGGGGGTTTTTGTCAGATTTGACCAATTTCAGGCAGTGAGACTTAACTGGTAACAATGCAAAAAAACAGAACTATTGTAATGACAGTTGTAATTAATGATACATACTACCTACTCTAATCTTTTTCCAATATTACAGTTTATTTATTCATAACTTTTTATTGATTGTTGAAAGAACATTCATTGATTTTGTTACATACAGCAGCTTCCTCAAACCACCAAATCTGCCTCCAGTTCACTGCTGACGTTATAATCTGTGTTAAGTTTCAAAATATCAACAGAACGTCCAAGAGACAGCTAAAACTGACCAACGGGATTTACAAACACTGACGTACGTGACTTTCTGTGAAGAACACCACCTTGATTTGATGATGATGATGATGATGATGATGATCGATGGCCCTGACGATGGAGATCTTGGAGGTCACTCGCCACCCTCACTTTGCTTGGTCTCTTCTGTTCATGGCATTGCCATAGCAACGGGCAATTCCTCTCTTTGCCGAGTCTCCACGGTTACCGACCTGCTCTCATTCATAAGTGTTGCCAGGGCAACGCAGCCCAGGCTCATTGATGGAATCTCGGCATTGCCGCAGCAACGGGGATGGGAAGTGGGTCTCCTAGCGATTGATTTTCAACCCCTCTAAACCCCCGCATCCCCATGCATGCACCCACCCACCCACACACACACACACACACACTATCCTTACCTACCCCCTCACACCCTGCACTAACTGCAGCTCCTGTGCATGGAAGAAGTATACAGTACAGCATGTACACATAAGCCCTAACTTCCCTTGTATGCAGACACATACACACATTGAACAAATGAAGGAATGCAAGTGCACCCTTTTACTGCATACAAACACATACACACTCACGTCAAACATGCAGGTGTGTGTGCTTGCTCTGCACACATACATGGCGCGTGATCTGATGACAGTGACGAATGCAGCGCAGCCCAGGTAGTACGGATGACCTACTTTCTCTGCTGTTGCTCGCGTGTTGAACACTGAAATTGTTTTTTACAACATGTATACAGACACATCCCACATACACGCACACACACACACAAACAGAATCAGATATAAGAATCTGACTCTATTTGGGTGGTCCTTGTAAAATCCGAAACCAGCAATTTACTGCTGTTTTACCAGGAACTTAAATGCAGTCTGTAATTGGTCAGTCAGTCTTACTGTTAATAGTGTTCAGCCATTTATTAAATACAGACAAATTGCAGCTAAGACTTCTACTGAACTTGAAACAGTCATCCCTTAACCCAGGCTTTGCTCACTGACCAAGAAGCTGCGTCAGTTAAGAGGTTGTAATACCTGAGGTCTCCATTTATACAATGCCAGCTAACGCAAACTGTCAGTAATAAACTGAGCATAGGTAGCTTGGTCACAACCTGTATTTCCATCATATAAATATCAGTTTTAGTTGTGTAGTGGCTGAAATTGACTGATAATGATACTTTAAGCATATATGATGTCACAAGCTCATGCATAACCTGCATGTGCCTGGATCAAAGACCATGTGTGTGCATTTATGGGTGTGTTGTGTGTAATGCATGATATCACTGTGTGGCTGCTTTGGCAGAAAATACTACAAACACACACTCACAACCTGCAATAGACTGGGACCAGTTCCAGCCAGTGACATGTGCATGAGCTTTATGTGCTGTTTGCGTGTGTGTGTGTGTGTGTGTACAAGTGTATGTGCACATGGTTTATGTGTGTATAATGTGGAAATAGTGTGGGAGTGCCATGTGTCATCACAGTGTGAGCTCCTGTCCCCTTAGTGTCTCCCACAGAGCCCTCACCCACCTCACACACACACACACACACACACACACACACACACACACGTGACGGACAATGTTCCAGTGTGACACGGTGCACAGTTGAGAATTGAACAATATGTTCGAACATGGTGTAAGAAACAAACAAACTGCACGATGGATGCTGAAAACATTTGGAGCACTTATCTCACTGTCATTATTGTCATGGTTATTTCAGTATGTCTGCAACAAAACAAGTTCATGTAGTTCTTATTCATTTGTTTTCTCTACCTGCTAAAGCTTTGTCAGGGTCATGAACTGCTGAAGCCTTTCACATATGGGCGAAATAGAAGAAAAACACAGGACTTCCATACTGTAGATAGAGGTAGCAAAACTCTATGGTAGGTTGTTTTTTGGTGGGAAAACAGCACTGGAGTGTGCTCAATCAGAAATAAGTTAAGTAAAGAACTGTTACTTAATGTAAAATTGCCCCAAGCAGAAGTAGAATTATATTACCCTTGTTAAAGTCGCTCTTTTGTCTTTGAATGATTTTGAGTAACAATTACTTGGATTTTTTTCTGTTACAACTCAACTCAACTCTGTTAGTCACTTCTATACAATTGGGTCCTCTAGGATAAACAGTATAAACAGTGAAATGACCAAAAGATACATACATCTGTCTAAAAACACCACAGATCCATTATAATCATCCTTATAAACTATGTGTGTTTCCACAGCAAATAAGACTATTAAAATCTGAACCGAGAAATGGGTCATGGCAAAACATGGATGCCAACAGAGATTGAGATGAGATTGAGAGAGATGATATCACAACTGGCAGGAAAAACTGGCACAATCATGAAAACAATGTTGTAAAAAGTGCAAGATTTTCCTTCTCTTCCATTTGGTTACGATGAAAGTGCCATAGTAGCAAAACCATAGGCTACACCACCAGTCTGGCTTTCCTAAAAGTAGTTGAGTACAGCTGTAGTTTATGTTTCCATCCCTTCTACAAATGTTTGTAGAACAGCATGGATGTAGTAGAGGCAGTAAACCCTTTGTAAGATAAATCAAGGTAAGAGAACAAAATGATTTTACTCTCTAAACCTTTCACACTGGCCCTGCTCTCCCCCTCTCTTTTCTATGGATATGGGACATTAAGCAGCACTTTACGACTGTTATGTCACCACTCACCCCCATCCTCCACCATCAAAGTAGTATGCCCCAATCACTCTCCCTATAGGGAGAGTCCATTTTCTGGGTGTGAAGGGGAGATCAGGAAAATTGGGGGAAGGGCTGTCGATGATGCCGGGGGATTTTAATGGCTCCAGGGAGTTGGAAATCTTTTCCACCAGCTTAGGTCATCAGACCTCCTCTCTCACACTTCAACACATTTTTTTCTTTCCATCCAAACATCTCTTTTTATCTCTCATTTCATCTCCACTCTCTTTTTTCAGTTCTCCTCATCGCTGAAGCTTTCATTGGCAGAGGCAGGATGGAAGCACTCTCATTCTGACCACATTCTCCATCCTCATCCCCCCCTTCCTCTGCTTTTCCCTCTCTTCATTTTCTCGCTCCCACATTACTGCTGATCTCAGCAGAGTGCTAACACTCAGCTGATGGACTCCCTCTACCTCCACCCTCAACCAAACTCCCTTATTTTCCCTTCGTTCCTTTCTTTCTCCAGCTTTCCTTGTCTCTCCCTCTCTCAGTGCTTCTGCCCTCCTCTAATTTGACTTCATGTATGATCGGGTGGATTGAGCATGAGGAGAAATGAAGGTGGCTGATAAGGAGGGTCTGTGTCTTTTCTCCATCCGTCCTCCCTCCTGTCCTTTAATCACATATATGTTTTATTAACCTTTATTTATCTGGAGAGGGTTTGCTGAGTGTGCATGATTCTCTGCAAGCTCCCCATCACCACTGGAGGGTTTGAGGCTTAAGTCTTTTGAACAAAAGCACCTTGACGGATGGTTTTACAGTAATAATGTAGAAATTCTTAAAACTGTGATCAGAGAGCAGTATTTCTTTATGAAATACTGATGGCAGTATTGATGGCATTTGATCTTTTCAATTTGTTGTTGAGGACCACAACAACTGTTCCAGTCGATGCCGTACTCAAGGACATTGTGACAACAGTAACAGAGTGATCTGCCTTCATTTTGTATTCCCAGATATTCCCAGCTAATGTTGGTGTTCAAACCAGTAACCTTTGATCTACTTCTTGTGTAATTTAGCCGACCTGCTCCATCCTTCCGCCCATCCCCTCTGTCCCTCAATTATATCGACACACGTCTGTTTCCTCTCTCCCGTTTACCCACGTCACTCTTCCTCCAGTTTTTCCGTTGACCCCTCTCCCTCCTTCTCCTTCTCTCCCTCTCTCCCTCTCCCTCTCTCTCTCTCTGCCAGGCGGCTGATTGGCCCACCTGTCCCTCCGTCTCCTGCCAGCATGACTCTTGGACCTCACAAGGGCGCGGCGTCTGGACTTCTTCGTCCTTGTTTATGTGTGTCTTTCCTCTCAGTGTGATGGTGGGTGTGAGCATACATGCAACACGTCATGCAGTTGTTGATTGTTTGTGTGTATGGCACACTATATGTGGTTTTGATAGAGGCTTTACTGTCGTTTCAGGCTGCAAGTTCCCAGATATCTGTAACTGTGATGTCAACTGAAGACTGAAAAGTGCCCACAACTTGATATTTTCCTCGCTGGATATCGGAGATGAACGCTCATCTACAGTTCAGCGTTTCTCTTAAACTTGTTGGGCCTGATTCTGGTGGTTTAAGCTGCTGACTATCACTCAGTTATGCACTTCTCAAAGGAGACTGTACCCACTCACCAAAGTTACACAGAACAATAACATCACTCTCCCTACAAGTCAGTGTAGCATCAAAATGATTTAGAAGATTCATTTTAAGGTAAAATAGTTGCATACTGTTGCTTTAATGGAGCTTTTGGCAGTTTAACATTAGTGAGGCTTACGTGACCTGAATGATCACCTGATGCTATAGTTTGCTAACACAAAATGTCTCAGATATACAGTACCAGTGGGACTGTTATGTCACCTGAAAGCTATCTGACCTGCAGAATGAGAAGGACAGATGCTTGTCAACACTGTGGGTGTGATGAAGAACTTGTCTAACTTTACCACCCTGCTGCCCTCACGTTGTGTGTCTGTAGGTGTGTGTTTCTGTCTGTGACTCTATTTCTGTTCACAAGGGTGTGTGGGTGTGCACAAAGCACCACACTCTGAGGCAGGCTTTTGGCAAAAATGAATTAGTTTAAAGGGACATGTCGCCTGTTTCGTTTCACAATTGTTGTTTTGAAATGGCTGGTTGATCAGTAGTGTGAGTCTGTAAAAAGACACTTCCTCAGACCATAAAAACTGTTTTTACACACAAACAAACAACACACACACACTTCATCCTCAAGTGTATCAACTAACTAACTTCCTCACAGTAGACGAGAAACTACAATTCAAGCACTACAGTAACACTAACATGAGAAGTGTTAGTAGCCCCCAAAAAATCTATATATCTATATAAATTCACAGGTACCCACAGACAAGCTCAGCAAGACTGAAATCGCCAAAGTTCAATTGGTCAACAGTGGAAGAAATGTGCCATGATCTAACTCCACTTCAGCAGGATGATACAGTTTGCCAGTACCTTTCAAAACCATTAGTTATGACATTCACCAAAATGAATCATAGGACTGTTTTCTTATCTTCCAGTGCTGTGGTCTGGTTTTGGTTATCCGCCATAAAAACTACTTATGTACTAATGTTGAGGAACAACTGCAGTCAAGAAACCATCCATGCATCCATCTCAACCCTTTCCCTGTGTGATTTTTGAGGTGCTATAACAACATCACAATACTTCCACCTAAGGCCAAATAAGTTGTTTTAGGCATTTGAACAGGTGGCCAGTGCTGTTGTTCTCCCTAACTATGGGTTAAATGTACTACAAACAAAGAACAAAACGGGGTGTCAACTCAAACACAATCACACGGTTTCCCTTCCATCAATGACTGTGGTGTAAGCTTGATATTACACTTGGTGTCCTGGTGTAAAAATGAATGCACTTGTCTACCTCATGGAGAATCACGAAACATATGGCCATTCCAATATTTGTGCAACCCTTTACTGTACTTGAGTGTGTGTGTGTGTGTGTGTTCATATGCAGCAGATAGCCTGCAGGGCACACAGTTGGAGGGTATAGGAGAACGTATAGGAGAGTGATGAGCCTGTAAATGACTGCAGAGCAATAATGATAATGGAAGTGATGGCAAAGGGACAATTTTCAACCAGGTACTCTCCCTCTCTGTAACCTCATTTTTCTCTCCGTGCTGGACTTCATTTCCTCTCAGAGGAGGTACTGTGCTTACATTATTAAGCATGTACCAATGCTTAATGTTTGATTGAAATTTGATTTTTTGTAGGGAGAGTGACCTGATTCACAAAAAGTTACCCTTCCAACCTAAGTGTGTTTTGTCCTAAACTATTTTTAACCCTGTGTTAATATAGCTGGATAAATATTCGTATGAAGACTTGTTTCATCTGATCTGCCCTGTTTCTGACGCAAAACTCAGCTGTGAGTCGTCCATGCAGTGAGTCAGAGGTTCCTGCCCCCCCCCCAGTGTTGAGTTCTGATATCATTTGGTATCTGCCAGATACACCAGTGACTCACTGTGTCTTTTCCTTCACCCCCAAGATGGGGCAAAATGCTTCTCTAAGCCTCCTGAGGAGTCTCTGTCTCACCTGCACATTTTGTTCCTTCTCCCTTAAGAGACCAAAAAAAAAAAAAAAAGTTTCAATCTTATGCATGTAAATAAACTAAATCTAGCTTAAACTGGCAGTAACCACTTCGCTGTCAGCAGGGCTATTTCTGTCCGTCTAGGTGCCATAGACCAGACATCCGTTGTAGATTCTGGGTTTATATAGGTTCATAGACAAATAACCTAATGTTATTTTAGTATAATTCCATCATATTCGACTAACGTAGTCTTTTGGGGGAGGACATTTGTTCGGATTAGGAGCTATCCAGATGAGCCTGATGATGGTTAGAAGTCTTTAAGGATTATGGAAATGCCGTAAGTGTTGTTATACTACCTCAGTTTTTCAGACCCCATGAAGCTCGTGACAGTCTGTAGAATTTTTTATTTATTTATTTTACAGACTAATGTACAGGTATTTCATTTTTTATTTATTTATTTATTTATTTTGTAAATTTCCCTGTGGTGGGACTAATAAAGGATTATCTTATCTTAATCGATAAGACTTTCACTTATGGATGTCCTGATCTGAGTATTTATTTGTATGTCTGCCAACCATCTTCCAAGTTTAAACGTTTTTGATTCTGATTTGATGTTGATAGTTTGATTGTTGTTGATTTTTGGTGTGTGTGTTCATTTTAAGGATACCTGATGTCAGCCAGTTTCACCATGCCATGGCAATAATTACTTCCTTTTAATAATGTCAAAGAACAAGACGAAATCCATGCTGGAAAATATGCATATGAGTATACTGAATGAGAGGTCTATTTTTGAACACTGTCTCTGTGAATATCCATTAGGGGAGTCATAGGGACGTCTATGGTGCCCTCCCATTGACTGACTGGCCCAGACTCTGCTTTAAATGATTAGATTACTGTGTGACGTCACAGCACAGCACTGAAAATCAATGGACTATCATCCCTGAATACTAAATACACTAGTCACTCTGTGTGTGTGTATGTGTGTGTGTCCCCTCTCCTCTTTTTTCCTCCTCTCATTAATTCTTGTCCTCATCAAGTATCTCTCTCCAGTGTGTTTGCCAAGAATGAAGCCAACACGCATGCATGCACACACGCACAAGCGAGCACACACCCTTCACAACACAGTGGCAGAAGCCTTCTCAGTCACGACTCGCGCAGCACAAGCACACACACACTCCCCTAGAAACCAAGAGAGGAGAGAAAAAGTGAGAGAGAGACTGACACTATTAACACTTAAGACCAAACTAACATATAAGTATGAAACCCAGGTGGTGCTCCTAGAAATGTCTCTTAAACATGACAATATGAAACAACATGGAGATGACTGATCCTACACGAGTGCATATGCAGAGAGCTCAGTCATTTAAAACATCTGATAAACCCTTAACTGCATTAATTTGCTACTCAAACTGGACTTCCTGGATTGTATATTATTGTCTCACTAGCACATCCATTTTCCCA
This sequence comes from Lates calcarifer, assembly GCF_001640805.2. NCBI lineage: Eukaryota > Metazoa > Chordata > Actinopteri > Centropomidae > Lates > Lates calcarifer. Next base: position 8,810 of record NW_026118142.1, read on the forward strand.
TCCAAAGCTGAGAGCAGCTTTAGAGGAAAGGTCATGGAGTCATAAGGGATTATCACCTTGGGATCATGAATTTAACAGATTAGGTTTGGAGGGACCGTCTGGCCTGGCAGTAACATTGAGGAAAATCTAATCAAACGTATGAGGTGGAGAGGGCTCAAGGACCACAGGTATCCACTGGAAACTTCTAGAAAATGTAGGCATGTAGGGTAATTTTCAACAGGTGGTCCACATGGATGTGTTTAGTTATGGTGCAGCAGTCTCAAAGAAAACTTCCAATCGAATAGGAAACATCTGTGAAACCATGGACAGAAAACCACCAACAACATGAAGATCTGACATTTGTACAATTTTGTCAAAATGTAAACTTTTACTGGGATGAATGGGTGCCATCTTGGATTATTGTTTTTCAGCTCTCATCCATGAAAGGGCCAGATGACAGGCCACAGGGGTCACCACTGGGGACCATGAATAACCACAACGAATTTCATAATACTGGTGCCACGATATATTCCTGCCAGGCTGTTGGATGAGCAGACAGGCTGAGAATCCAACAAGAATATATTATCACACACAGTGTAAAACAAACCATTTACTGTGCATGTATGTGACGGCAAATGAAAGCTACAGACAAGCATGTGGAGGAGGTTTTTCGACTTTAAGGAACCCCTGTTTCGTGGACTTCAGATAAGACAATCATGAAATCTGTTAACACAATATTTCCTCCTGTATTAGTTTAGGAGTTAGGAGTATTAAGAGTTCCAAAAATCTCTTCCCACTAAAGGTCTTCAACTGGTCTTCACATAGATAGGAATACAAGACTCACACTCACACACGCACAGCAGGGAAACATGGCAAACATATGCTGGCTTCTTGCAGTGTGTGTTCATATCAAGACCTTGTATTGAATTTATATGAATATACATGAACACTTGAAATACAGCTATAATTGGCAATATAGGTCGTAGCAATGTATGCATAGTAATTGTGTGTGTGTATATATTTACAGTATCTAAATACTGAAATACAGCTTGTGTGCATGTGAGTGTGTATGCACCACAAGATAACAGCAGAGTGTATGTGTGTGTGTTATATAGGCTGTGCTGAGTGATTGATCATAGGGAGCAGGGAAAAGCAGGTTACTGCAGCGCTTACACACACACACACACACACACACACACACACACATACACTCTCTAAGCATGCTCCTCTCTGCGTTTGCTCTTTCTCATCTCTCTCTCTCCCTCTCTCTCTCTTCTCTCTCTCCCCTCCCCCCTTCTTCCATCTCCGTCTTTGCCTTTCCTCCTCCTCCCATCCTTCCTCCAAACCTTTCTCTCTCATTCTCCATACATCACTCTCACCTCCTCCGTCCTCCTGCACCTCCCTCCCCCAACCCCCCACCCACCCATCACTCTTCCCTCTCTCCTCTTTCCTGTGGTCTTCCTCCTCGAGCTCTGCCTCCTCACTGCTCTCCATCCTTCTCACGCCTTCTCTAACAGCCAAACCCATCTTGTATTCCCTCTCTCTTTCTCTCTCTCTGTCCTGTTATCCAGAGCCCAGGGGAACGGAGAGACATCGTCACGTGTCCTCTCCTTTTTCCACCTCCTCCTCCTTTTTCCTCCCTCTGTTATCTAGCTGCAGTAGTACAGCTCTACTCTACTGCTGCTCTGGCAAGGGGAGGCTCCATCGCTCTCACAGGGCTCCCTCTGTCTATTTAACTGTGTATCCATGCTACTTGACTATCTATCTATCTATCTATCTTAAAAAAAAAATCTTTAAAAAAAGATCTGCTACTCACCAAGAGGCAGATTGGTGAGTATGACATGACAGTTCTACTGATGGAATTAGCACAGTGGAAGTGTATGATAAGTTGAATTTATCACATGAGCCATTATAGTTAAAGCAATTTCACCCACCCTCAGATGTTCTTCCTGGCTGTTATTAGCTAGCGACTGACTTTAATTTGTTCGACTGACGTAGAAAACTGGATAGGATACAGCGTTCCAAGATGGGACCTGATTTATTCCTATTAATGCTGTTCACTGAGTGCATATGCTGAAAAAGTTTTCAGGCTTCTGCAGGCTTGTGTGTCTGATGCTCAGAAAAATATAATAACCATTTTATATCCGTTTCTAAAATCCTGCAATACAGAGTGTGGCCCGGTGCTGCTACTTAAGATCAGCTCACTAGATTTCTGCCTGAGCTTTCAGACACATGTGAAAGCTGAGTGCTCTGGAGTTTTTCCATACATTATGTTGTATTTTCTTCCTCTCAGGGATGCTTACGCTCAAAGCTCTGTTAGCACTGTTCTGCTATTTTAAGGACCTCATGCGCATTTCCCGTGAGACACTATGAGAAAACAAAGGTGATGAAAACATCGCTACATGTGAGCACATCATTGACGCAGACCAGCTACACTTTCTACACTTTATAGCACCTGCAGTAGCAGTTAACAACTTATGAAGATGCGTGACAAGACAAACAAACTAAGGAGGTGTGAGAGTCCAGATAAAAGTCCATTTTGTGTCTAAAGAAATCAAAAGTCACAGACTTTACTAGGACTTAGCACTGCTTTATCAGTACTGAAATATTGTGTATCATTTGGGTCACAGCTGCTGCTGTAAACTAAAAAAGACATTTCTTGTTTTTGCTTTAAAAGTTTGTGCTGTTGCATATGATTCTAATAAAGTTTAAAGTGAAGGAACAAGAGACGGTGAGAAGGACGGAGGAAACTCTGCTACCTCTCTCTCAGCCATTGCCATAACAACAAACCTGCTCCCCCATCTCTCAGAGAAGTGACATTTCACTTTGCCCTGGTTGCTGCTCCCTGCGGTGCTGCTCTAATCCAGCCTCTGAGTGTGTGTGTGTGTGTGTGTGTGTGTGTGTTCATGTCCTCATTAAAGGAGGATAGCGACTGAGGGGGAGTGGCCCTGATCACACACGCACACCTTGTCAAACCAGACCTCTGCTGTGTCTGTGTGAGCTGTGTTTGCGGAGGAAGTCACTACACACACACACACACACACACACACACACACACACACACACACACACACACACAGACAGACACACACACACACACAGAGTAAGGCTTAAATGTAAAAATGCAATCTTTTGTCATATTCCTATCAGCATTAATACTGATAAAACACAGTTAAATGTCTATGTGTGCGTGTGTGTGTATGTGTGTGTGTGTGTGTGTGTGTGTTTCTTGTATGTTTGCCTGTATTCCATTCCCTTTACAAACACTATATCTTGTTACCATCTCCACCCATCCCCCTCTCTCACTCAGGCAGCCATATTTAGATCACCACATACACACACACAAACACAGTTACAGCACCACTCTTACCACCTGCCTGCACACGTACACTCACACTCAGACTCCAAAGTAAGCATTAAGTGTGTTGGTAATAGTTATTATTTTCAGTACGTACAGATTTTCAGTACAGCGCTGTATATCTGCTGTATAGGTGTGTAAGTTCATTGAGAGAAACAAAAAACGAGTCGAACATTTATGTGTTCACATGCTCTGCAAGTTAAGCTGATTCTGACAGAACACAAAGTTTCAGCCATGACAGCAGACGATGCTTCAAATAAAAGACAAATTCTAAAACAAGAATGCTTCACACACATCTTTGTCCCAGCAGCACAGATTTACACAATCATCACAATGATCAACAAATATGAAATAAGGTCACCATCTCCCCTTCTGTTCCAGAGAAAGTGATTTTGCAGAACATTATGATATCACAGTGAGGTTGACCCTTGACCTTTGATCACCAAATTCCCATCAATTCATCCTTGTGTCCAAGTAAATATCTGTGCCAAATTTGAAGAAATTCCCTCAAGGCATCACTGAGATACTGGATTCACAAGAATGGGACGGATGAAGAACCTGAAAACGTAATGTCTCCAGCCACGGCTGTCGTCAGCCACAGAGGCATAAAAACACACGGATTTTGTAAAATGATCTGTTTCAGCTAAAGTTTATGTTCCTATGCATTCAATTTTCCTGATGCCAGATGTTACTGTGCAGCAAAATGATCACAGAAATACCTGTTCAAACTTGAAATCTGTTTCCCCTTTCAGATTAAAGAGTGAAAAGAAACCTAGTTGACACAATTAGTCTGTTTGGTCATGCGAATCTGAGTGTGTTTGAGGTTTTTGTTAATTGTGCATGTTACCCCCCCCCCCCCCCCCCCCCCAACTAGATGTGAACATCTTGTTAAGTGTAGTTAAATGTTGTTGCAGTTGTTCAGTCCAGAGTCTGAGAGAACCTTTTTTTCCAAAAAAAGGCTCACTAATGCCCCAACTAACCCAGCACTACGGTAGAATGGGTAACTATAGAGAAACATCCCACACATTTTATGCAGTGAACGGTACAAGTTAGGCACCATTTGGACAACAACAAACAAGCAAAAACACAGAAATAAAAAAAACCAACTAAGCTAAAATTAATAACATGAAAAAACTGTAAGCAGAAAAATTTGAACTTTCTGCCAGAAAAAATAAAAACACGCAAAAAGCAAAATTAAGTTGAACTAAAACTAAAATTAGTGATAACGTTGTAAGAAATGTAACTGTGGACTCACCCAGTGAGCACGACCACAAAGTCCATGACGTTCCAGCCGTTCCTCAGATAGGAGCCCTTATGTAACGCAAAACCCAGAGCCAGGATCTTTATCCCAGACTCAAAACAGAAGATGGCTATGAAGTAGGGCTCTGTCTCCTCCTGCAAGGGAGGGAAGCAGGAGAGGAGAGGAGAGGACAGGAGGGGGAGAGGGGAGAGGGAGAGGAGAGGAGAGAGGAGAGGAGAGGAGAGGACAGGAGAGGAGAGGAGAGGAGAGGAGAGGACAGGAGAGGAGAGGAGAGGAGAGGAGAGAGGAGAGGAGAGGGCAGTGGCAAGAGAATGTGAGTTTTTCTTAGTTGTACCTCAAGTGCTATTCATTGAATGTATGATAAGAATGAGGATGTGTGAACTACAACTAAAATCACACCAGTCAACATTTTTACATTCAACTGCAAAAGCACTTATCCAAAATGTCTCATCCTAACCAGAATTTTATCAAACTTCAGCCTAAAAAAATCACATTTTTACAGTAATTCATTTCCTAGCTTTTTGACAACTATACACTGTGGTAATAAAGGTGATAAACATATTGCTGATAGTTATTTTTATAGGATATGATACAAAATTTGCAGTTATAAACAATGACTTCAGCCTCTATGAGCATGCACTGTCATTTGTGATTGTGTACTTGTGTTAATTTGTGCCTGTGTGTGCTCTGTGAGTGTACGTTTATGTATTCATCTGTGTCTATTGTACATCACTTGTCCGTGTGTTTGCAAGCCTTTGTGTATATTTCTGTCCAGTGTATACACACCGCCTCTGTGTGCATGTTTGTATACACTGTATGTGAGTATGTATGTGTGTGTATGGTGTGTTTGCTGTGTGTGTGAGTGTGTTACCAGTCGCTCGGATAGAGGCGTCTTGTCTCCATCAGGAAGGTGCTGTTCCAAAGCCAGGACGATGCAGTTTGCAATGATGGTGGTGAGGATCATCCATTCAAACGGAGTGCAGCTGGAGTTAAGGCCAACATCACCAACATGGAGCGTCCACACACACATACACACCTCACATGTACGGTACACTGCAATCATTCACACTGCACAGACCCAGCCACTACTGAGCAACTTCTGTTTAAAATTTCACAGTGTATTTTAAATGTCTGTGCAGTATGACGTCCTGATGGCCAGTTAACAGTCTGGCAGTCTGGAACCTTTGTGACATTTCCCTCTCTCTTGCTCTCTGTCTCTCCATATATTTCTTAAGCTCTCTAATGTCAAACTGTCCAGTGAAGGTAGAATTGCATTAAAAAATGACTGCTGCTTCATCCACAAGTTGTGACATTTTCAGAGTCGCATTAAATAATTTGTCTGGCATTCTCTTAGCCCCCAAAAGTCCACCGGATTCTTTTATGTTAAAGTTCAGAACACAATGATAAATGAATCTAAATATAGTAAGTTCAATAACAAATTTGCTTTGGTAGACACATGGTAAAAGAATAGATGTATTATTTGTTGGTCCTCTTTTTGTTTTGTGGGTTTTTTTAATCTCTCGTTTTCCTGCGAAGCACATTGTGACTCATCTGTTTGTTTAAGGGTCTTTGTAAACACGTTAACTCCACTTGAACTTTAGCTGACTTTGATTTTGCACTGTATATAAACCCTTGTTGTCCCTTTATATGTGTGTCACCAATGTATGTGGCTATTATTTCAAGTTCCTCAATATTAGTATTATTATCAGGCTCAAACACACCAGTTTATTCACACACAGACAACCAAAAAAAAAAAGTGAGGAAAGAACGCCACATTACAAATGTTCAGACAAGCAGAAATGACTGACATTATCAAATTTAAAATGAAAATGGTCAATTACTGATGCACATGAGAGTAAAATTCCTACACACACACACACACAAAGACACACACACACACACACAGAGGTCGTCTGGTGGAGCAGCCAGCTTTTCACAGTGCTCCAGCCAGTCAAGTGTGTTTTGTATGTGATGTGTTGTGGTGTGTGTGTGTGTCTGTGTGTGCGTGCATATGTGTGTGTGTCCATGCCTGAGTAATAGCCGCTGGAGGGGCTAAGATGACTGGATACATCCAGACAGATCAAGCCTGTGCCTAATTGGCCAGTCATTATCCTGTTAGCCTGTATGTGTGTGTGCGTCTCTGTGAGTGTGTGGCGGGAGTACGTGTCTATTGTCGTGTTTACCAGATGCAACGTTGACATTGACACTATGGCCGGAGGACGGCCTCTGTGGTGTGTGGTGTGTGTGTGAGGAGTAAGAGGCTGCTGGCTGATGTAAGAGGATCAGACAGGTCAGTCTGAGGAGTACACACTAACAAGAAGACGCTGAACTACACTACACATGCTGGCTGGCAGACTCAACACACACACACACACCTACTTGTGGAAGACACAGTGATGGAAACAGGCTAGAATGAACCCAAGTCCAGTAGAACGCCATTTAGGAGCAAAACCTGGGGCAAAATAGCATTACGACTAAGATTTAAAAAAATATAGATAATTTTGGTTCCCATGTGTTATTGCATATGTATCCATTTCACATAGTTTGTAAACTGTACTCTCTGTTGCTATAATGTCTTCTACATCATCTACAACTCTTACAGAGGCAATCTGTTAGCATGTATGTACTGTTGGTCAGAGTCATGTAGGTGACGATATCTGAAAAAACTTGTGATAATACATACAACGCTAATGTTTGTTTAGTCATTTTCTCAGCATTCATTCAGCTTTTACATGCACATAACACTTAGACATGACTGTAGTTAAGTTAGATTTGACTTCCTTAAGACATCACTGCCTTAACTTCAAAGTAAAAACATTCAAGCCTGGAGTTTTAATGGCAAAATTATCTATTCTTTATTTAATTTTTAACTTTGTAAGAAAAATGTTCAAATGCCATGTCACAAAATGACAGGAAAGGCGTATAAGCGCCATGGCAACATCCTTAAACACCAGGTCATGTAGACCTCTGTCTTGACTTAGACTTGTGCTTGAAGACTTAGGACTCAACTTTGGAGTGCCCCAAAACAGCTGAGACCATAGCTAAGTTATTAGAATTAATGGACTTCACGTCAAGACTAGATATTCAGTCTTCTCCTTCTTTACTGTAATATCTGGCAGACAATACACAGCTAGCACACTGCTAACATGTTGCCCTCCTGTGGGCAGCTTCACTGTGGGTCACTTTGTGCAGGATTTTCTCTGTAATCTATTCACTTTTTACACTCCTTCTACCAATGTTTGTTTTTTAAATCATTATATGTACGTGGTATGAACGACTTGCTGAATTTTGTTGCAAATCAATTTACAGTAACCTTATGCCCCACAGATGCAGTGTGTGTGTGTGTGTGTGTGTGTGGACTACATGCTAGCCTGCTACACCATCTATTATTCAGCAGACACACACTCTGCTGGCCTAACAACCTGGAGTTAGCACTCCTCTATGTGCGTGTGTGTGTGTGTGTACCCTCTTTCTATCTCCTGTTTCCACCCATTTCTTCATGTCGCTGCAGTCTCTTTCTATATCTGTCTTTCTCTTTTTTCCTCTTCCTCCCTGTTCTGTCTTCTGTTTTGTCTTCAACTATTCTTTACCTTTATTGATTTTTCCTTTCCTTTTTCACTTTTTCTCCCTCAGTTTCTTTCATTTTGCATTTTTCATCTTTTATCTTCCTGTCTTCTCTCTTTTTTTGCATTATCCCTTTCTTCCTTGAGTTGACTTTTTCTTCCCTCATCTCTTCCTGGCCTCCTCCAAAATGTATCCTCCTCACTTTTCTCTGACTTTCTCTCCTCTCTTCTGTCTCTCCCTTCTATTCCTTCTTTTGAGGGGGAGAGAAAGAAAGATTAGGTGAATCAGAAACATTAGAGAGCTGAAATTTTTGGCAACAATATTATTGGTGAGCTCTGCAAAATGCGTGTGTGTGTGTTCCTCTCGTTAATTAAAATGGCTTTCTAATGGCCACAAACAAGCCCTGCCCTGCCAAATACACTGACCTCACTCACACACACACAGTCTCTCCCCCTCCTTTCACTCTTTATCTCTTCTTCCCACTGCAGGCGGCTACTCAAAGCAAACAATTAAACACAAACACAAAAAAGCATGTATGCAAACAGAATGAACGCATTCACATACACACACATGCAAACACACATTTACTCCTAACTACCACATTTATATGTAAAAGGTGATGCTTTGGTACACATG
>NW_026118143.1:0-17373 GCF_001640805.2 Lates calcarifer
TGGTAGCTCACAGAGACCAGCAGCAATGAAAAGAAAATATATAAATACAAGTATAAGAAATAAAAATATACAAATACAAGTACCAGACAGTGCAGTATACTGCACAAAAGTAAGTAGAAGTATCGGCTGATTAACAGTTATTTTAATACAAGAAGTAAGTAAGTAAAGTAAATGTGTAGAGATATATTTGTGGTTTTAAGAACCAAAGTTTCACATCTCCTCTCTCACGTTTCTCTCTGGAGCTCTAACAAGTTTAACGGATTGTAGTTTGGTAAAACTAAATGGCGACGGCCGCCGCAGAGGAAAATGTGGAGAAGTCAGCGCTGAAATGAGCCAAACAGACGATTAACTCTCAGAAAAAATAAACTTCAGCCACTGATCTCTAATGTTATGATCACTGGGAAGGCTGTTCTGCTACAAAATGCTCTCAAAATCTGATTATTTGCATTTTCTGTTGCACTGAATCATAAAAACCTCTGTTTAAACGAAGTATTCAGTATGAAAACATACAGTATGTATCCTCTTGTTTGCTTCATTAGAGTCAGTGAGAAATATCTGATCGTATCACAGTTGAAATGTGTTCAAAACTGCAGTGATTCTGCTTCTTTAGTCCAAGACAAACGGAGTATAAATCCCAGCGGAGTCTCTGTGGACTTAAGTTTGTAGGAACGGTTCAAATTCAAACAGAAACGAGGAGGATCTTTGGAGTCCAAGTCTCACGTTTCCTCTTCGTGTCTCCAGGATCTTCCAGGCGCCTGCAGCATCACCGACCTCCACGACGCTCTGTCCCTGTCCGAGGTCGGGGACCGCAGGTTGTTCCTCATCGGTACCATGTGAAGAGGGGCGAGGCGGAGCTGAGCTCAGGCGTTCAGGACGCCCGGGACCTGATCACCCAGATGGTTTGTGAAGGCAGATAAAAGAAAGAAAAAAACACTCTGGTTGCAGTTTGTCGGTGGTTTTCACTAAATCCTGTGTTTTTGGTTCTTTGCACTTCTTCACTTTACTGTTTTCACTACACCAGGTCGGCTGAAACTCTTTTATTTTATTTGTGAGAAAATTAAAAAGTGTTGTTTTTGATACGTTACAGGTGGGATTTAAGAACATAATTTAGTTTTACTGTTAACTAACAACCAGATAAATATTTTTTTTCCCAGACTTATCTTTATTGATGCTGAGGGACACTCCTGGAAATTGTTTTCTAATTTTATCCTCATCAAAAATTAATTTTCCTTTTGGCCCAGCAGGTGGTGAACAGAGCCATAAATGTTACTCACATGGTTACAGCTTTATCACCAGCAAGGTGCTAACAGTTTGTTAGCATCGTAGCTTCTTCCTCTTCTCACAGTGAATGTAAACAAGCAAACAAACCAAAAAAAGTAAAAGCACAGCCTGTTATTTTTCAGATTTGGACTGTATCATGATGTTGTTCATGTGTTACAATCTACAGAATATTTAATACCTCAACACAAAGACGTAAAGAAAACTTTAAAAACAAGCATATCAGTTTAGAGTAACGTTAATTTCCTGTTTGCATTCACTGACATGTCAAAGTAAAACACAAAAACCTGAGCAGACTCTGTGTTTCTGGGTGTTTTTATGTTTCAAACTGTGACTTGTTTCTGCCATCTGGGGCCGCCAGCATGCAGAAACACTGAGTGCAACCTCCTGAGTCAAAACCTCCGGGAGAGAAGCTTCCTGTCGTGCCGTTAATATTCAGAAGCGTAATTCCAGCAGGAAACCACAGTTATTTAACGTCTAAATAAATAAAACAGCTCATTATTGAAGCAGCTGGCTCCAATAATCTGCTGTTTTACTGTCGTGTTATTAATGACGACACCAAAAATGAACACTGTACGTGTTGCTGTCGAGTTTACAGCTTTAAAAACATTCATGATACAAGTTCATTGTTTTCTACTTTAATGTGTTTTGTCTTAAATTTAAAGGGAGTTTTCTTAAAAAGGAGGTTATGTTTTTCTTCTGGATCAGCTTTATGTGTTTACAGCTTTTTCCTCCTTATTTTATCTTCTTACTGTTTCATTTGATGAAATCTGCTGTGTAAAGCCTTCATATGTGTTTCTGAGGAATGTAAAAGTTTCAAATAGCACTTCTTTTTTTTTCATTTTCATCCAAAGTTTCTCCAATTTTTTTTCCAAAACCAAAATGTGCGATTTAAAGTATTGTGTGAAAAGATTTGTCGCAGTTTGTTAATAGTTTTTCACATTTAAATAAAATGTTTCCAGTAAATTGTCGTTGTTTTTGTTGTAATTTTAGGTAGTGAACACGTCCACATGCAGGACGGTGTCTCCTTGTATAAAAACTTTATCCTGACACATTTCTACCTGGAATCTGATCAAAAACGTAGAAAACCAGCCGCCGCCCTCGCCCGCTGACCTCTCAACGTATCCACTTTCCTCTTAACGTCCTGCCCCAGAGTCCCGGAGACAGCCAAGATGGACGGTTTCAAACCAGGCAGACTCCGGTTTCAAGGAAGTCCTCAGTTGTGGAGCTGGTTGCCAAGGACTCCGGGCTCCATAGCGACAGCAGGAGATCAGTGTGACACCATCAGCGAGCAGCGGGTCGACGACATCCAGCCGTCAGAGCTGAGATGTTTTCTGACAAACAAGGTGAACTTTCTTACCTGCAGCAGAGTTTACAGATGTTTGTCGCCTAATATTTTACTTTCTTCTGTTGTTGATTCTTGCAGGTGTCCAGTCCAGATTTGGTCCATCACACAGGTGACGTAACATCATTGTAACATCTTACTTTTTCAGATGCAGCCAACAACAACTACTTTACATTTCTAATAGATACTTCATAGCTGTTTGTGTATTTCTGTAGATGTATGTGTTCATAAGTTGTTTATTTATTTGTTTGAAACAACTATAGCAGCAGAATCCACATTTATATGATGAGTAGTGTTAAACACCTCCACCTCTGGTCTGTCAGCTATTTATTTCCTTACTTTTTGTTATTTATTTTATTCAAATAGTTGCTTATCTACGTCTTTCTCTTACCTCGCCTGAGCTACAGTAACTTATCTGCCCTGGAAATCAATAAAATCTCATTTTATTTTCATTTTATTCTACTGTATTCGCCCTTATAGGCAAGTGTTGACATCCAGCAGACCCAGGAATTGTCTTATATATTATAGATAGTGTTATTAGGATATTAGGAGCTCACAGGTAAAACACAAATTTAAACTCATGTCAACTACTTTCTTTAGAAATTCTGGGAACAAAGAAGAAAAGATGTTCAGTACGTTGATGATTGATATGGAGTTAAACATTGTTTTAAGTAAGATAATGATAATTGAAGAAAATACATGTGAAAATAAACTGAAACCAGTCATAGGTACATCTTTAGTTCTGGGCCTGCTTCTGTATTTATGCATCTGCATCAAACAGAACAGAAAAACTGTCCACTCAAATTTGTTGAGTGATGTTAAAGGAAAAGTTGAACCTTAAAACTGTAAAATGTTCTCTTTGAGGCAGAGCTGCTGCAAAATGAGAAAACCACTGTTAATGACTCACAGATAAACTCAGACAGTCGTGTGTTTTAATTTTGATTAGTGGTCGCTGTGAGGTTTTAAAACTCAAAACCAAATGTTTAAACTTAAGAGAAAGATCTGGAGGCTGTGCCAGAAAGTAGAAACCCCCTCGACAGAAACAGGAAGCCATCTTCGTCCTCCTCCTCTGGACTCAGAGCGCCTAAAACACACTCATATTTAATGCTGATTTGTTTTTTTTTTGTGTGTGTGTGTGTGTGTGTGTGTGTGTGTGTGCAGGATCTTGGAGCTGGCTCAGCACAAAACCTCAAAAACAGTTTGGGCTACGACTCCTTGGTGAGAAGCCGAGTCACACAAACGTCTCTCTCATGTAAAAACAAACACTTCTCTGACTCCGTGAGAAGAGTCACGTTGGCCTCTGTTCACTACAGTTTTCTGTTTTAGCTGTTACATCACATCAGATCGTATGTTTGTTCATTGATCCAGTGTGAAATCCACTCCAAGAATCCAGGAGCCTTTGTGGTTTTTCTCTAAAAAAACAACATAATTAAAGACAGACGTCTGGCACGAGGAATGAGCAGAGATTGCGTTTGATTTAGAGTATCTTTGTTTCATTTGGAAAAATGTTTATTCAGCTCCTGCATCGCTGATTATCTGGAAACTTTGTTTTGTCATTGATCAGTGAGAAGCTGAGCTGGGGCAACCAGGAGCCGATATGGCCTCTCTCCGCCTCGACGCTCGGAGCCGGTCCAAGCGCAAGAATCCAATACCTGGCCAAGCACAAAGGAGACTTCTCAGCAAGGGAGGACCACCGGAGGTAACTGTAGCCCGTCATTATTGATGAGCAGAGAGGAGGAGGCAGGGCTGAGCGTACACAGGCTTTTTCTGCTGCTGCATCGATATATTTGTGGAAATGTTTCCTGAAGCTGAAGGGAACGTGTAAAGTGATGTTCAGGACTGATGCCAGACGAGAGGAGATCACCCCCTGAGAGCAATTAGCAGGAGAAGATGTGGTAGTTACACCCTCCATCCATCCTCCAACCCTTCCTCGCTCCCTGAGGCTTTTATTTTGATATACATTGTTGTTGCTTCCTGACTCAGCTGTCAGATTAAAAGCGCAGTAGCATGCAGAGTAATTCAATCAGGAGCCCACGCAGGAGGAAGCAAGAAGAGAAATGACTGGAACTGATGGTGACAGTGATCAGGATGTTTCATGTAGAGAGTCACAGAGGAGACGCTGAACTTAAACAGAATATGTTTTCTGCTCTGATTTGTTTAAAACTAAAGTCTGTGATAAATGTTTCTGCAGCTCTGTTGTGTCTGATAATTACACAGCTGCTCCACATCCAGTCACATCAGTCTGCAGTCGATACGTCTCGTCCATTTTGTTAATTTCTAATCTAATTATTCAGCAAAACATCGTCTGCTCCGTCTCCTGCTCTGGAATATCACAGTATTATATCTGTATATGGGTGACAGCTGGTAAATAAGGATTATTTTCATCATCGCTTTAATCTGCTCATTATTCTGTTATAGTTTTATGATGTAAATGCTTCACAGTGTCTGCTTTGTCTGAGCAGCTCGAACAGAAAACATTCAATATTAAATGATATAAAAACAGAGAAGAATGCTCATGATTGTGCAGCTGGGACTGTTGAATGTCTGCTGCTTTTCTTTGACGATTAATCAAAAATATTTTGTGTTGAGCAACTTAAATCGACAGAAAATAATCAAGAATTTAGATAATTGATCAGCTGTTAATGTCATTTATTTATTTAAGCTTCTCAAACGTGAAGTTGTTCTGTTTCTGTTTTATATCATTTTACATCTTTGGGTGGTGATTGATCAGTTAAAAGAATAAAACAAACGAATTGATTGTGCAAAATAATCATTCTTTACCAGTAAATAAGTAGTTAATTTCAGCAAGATACAGTCAGAAAAAGGCAATATTTATGAAATATAAAGACATTAAAATAACCAAATTACATTATATTCTTAAATCAATCAGGCAGCCACAAAGAGCGATATCTCAGGAACGCTTTGAGGGAATTTTTCCAGATTTGGCACAAAAGTTCACTTGAATTCAAGGATGAACTGATTAGAATTTGGTGGTCAGAGGTCAAAGGTCAACTTCACGGTGACGTCATAATGTTCTGCAGCTTTTCTGACCATTATTCAACACCACAAGGGGAGATTGTGACCGTATTTCCTCACACACGCTCACAAACGTTCCTCAAAAAGGAGGAAGTATAGTGCATTTACTGGGGACTATTTTCAGCGGCGGATTAATCCATGTTTGCTGTGCCGGTGAGTATTTGTGGCAACAGGGCAGGAGTGTGTGTGGGACTGAGCCAAAATAAACCACAATGTAGTGTGTGTGTGTTTTTGCAGCGATGAGTCAGTCTCAGTTACGTGCTTAACAAAGTTTAAATGTTTTTGCGTGCGCAGATGATTTTCCATTCATTCCTCCGTCATCAGCTGAGCACTGACACTCATCCATTGTTCTGTCCTCCAACCCTCTTCCTTATTTCTACAGACATTGTTTTGTCCCAGCCTCCATTACACACAACACACACAGTATAATGGATGTGATAATAGCTTCCATTTTCCTGCAGGAAGGAGGAGAAGGAGGAGGCGAGCTTCTTCAGGAAGACCCGGCGTCCTTCCTCCAAGACGTCCCAGTACGAAAACATCATCCGTCTGTCGACACCCAAAACCAGGAGCTGCAGCTCCCAGGAAGTACGGTAAAAGACGACAAACTGACACTGAACTAAACAAACCCAAATCAAACGAGTGTGTTATGATGATACACACTCCTGAGGCAGCCTTGTCATTATTTGTCCACTAGAGGGCACTGACAAGGTTATTTTTATATTGTAAAATGAACTGCAGGCTACATACGCTCAGTTAGCCTAACTTAGCTACATAATAAATGTATAATGTCCAGTTTTTATTAAAACTAAAAAGTTAAAAAGGTGTTGATTCACTTTATCCTACCTTCCTATTGATTTGAATATGTTGGACAAAATAATAACATAGCATTAGTTTTAACTAGGTGTTCCTAATAAACTGAAATAATCTAGTGTGCATTTGTAACAGTTCTCCAACGTTAACAAAAATATTTATGTTATAGGTTTATTTAAAAAAAAACAGATACAAATGATATATTAGGATCTTATTTATCTTTAATATCAGTAATAACAGTTAGAAAATGAATTATTTTACTTTAACATTTACATTTTTTGCATTTTTATAGTAAAGAACGTAAAGATTCTGCATCTCAAATGTAAGAATTTGCTTATTATTATCACTTTTATTAAATTATAATTATAAATTAAGCATCTTTGAGGGTTTGAAACACTGATCGGACAGCAGAAAATATTCAGACTCACCTTTGGCCCTGAGACATCAGATTAATTTGACATTTTATATAATAAACAATAATAACACTGATCAAAAAAAGGAAAAATCATTGGTTTAACATTGGTTCAAGCTTTAAATGTAACTTTGCCAAGTACAAACCACAGTTAGAATTTATATTTTCATCACTGCATTTTGATTATTATCTTTTCTCCACTGACGGCAGCAGCTTGGAAACACATTTACCACATCAAACTTCTGTTTTGCTGATAAGAAATGTGGACAGTATTTACAGCAGCTCCATTACAAACCGTTTGAGGTATCTGTTTTAGAGATTATCCAGCTCTCCAGCAGACCTCCATGTTACCGGTGTTTTGGCAGATTTGTGACTCCAAAGCCTCTTATTCTGCCTCAGGGGGTCCACGCACAAACCAGAGTCTAGGATTTAATCGCTGCAGAATAAAAACATATCATAAAGTAAAATATGAGAAGGCCAAACAGAGGCTCGTGTCCAACACTAACGTCTCCGCTGTGTGTGTGCGAGGAAGCCAGCGTTTGGACATCTGTTATTTCAGTGTCAGACTGTGGGAGAGTGAGGAGCTGAGACAATGGAGCTGATTGTCCAAAGTTCAGGACCCCTGGGACGTTCGCAGACAGCCGCGGAAGTCTTTTTATAAACCCCTGAACGCAGCAGCCGCAGAACATGTTGTTGTTGGTGTTGTTGTTGGGCACACGGGCAGAGATTCATCCCGCCGGGGTTTATATTCTGTACACAAAATGAAATGTTTGTTTTTGTAATTTAAATAGTAGACGTTACACTGATTTCTGTTTTAATGCTCCACAAAATAATAATAATCGCCAGCAGATGAAACATAAACCTCTCATCTTGTTCCTCCAAAGAAACAACACACACACAAAAAAAAGGGAAATAAATAAATAAACCAGACAAAACACATGGCAGATAAAAATACCTCCCCTTCTAGAATTAAACAGATTAGAGATGCCCTTTAAAAATAAAAGCACCAACCTTTTTCTCATGAATTTGTGAGTTTTTTCTCAGAGAATATTTGTTTTTTTCTCGTTACTTCCCCACAGGCCTCCTCACACTCCTCAGTGTGAGAACAACTGTCCGATCTGGAACATCGACCCCAGAGTGAAAGCTGCTGTGATCACACCTCGACTGCTGCAGCTCTCCAACCCCAAACTGAACCATCCAGACTTCAGGAGCGACAGACAGGTGAGTCTGTCCCCCTCCGTCTCTCTCTCTCTCTCCTCCCCCCTCTCTGTCTGTCTCTCTTTCTCCCCCTCTTTGTCTCTCCTTCCAGTTCTCCCTCTCTCTCTCCATCCCTCTGTCCCTCCTTCTCTCCCTCCACTCTTCCCCCTCACTCATTCTCTTTCTTTCTCTCCATCTCTCTTCCTTTCCCTCACTTTTCCTCTCCCTCCCTCTTCCTTTCTCTCTTTCTCCCCCTCTCTCCCTCTGTCCCTCCTTCTCTCCCTATGTTTCTCCCTCCTTTTTGCCCCCCTCTCCCTCACTCCCTCCCTCTCTTCCCTTCTCTCTCACTCTCTTTTTCTCTCCCTCCCTCTTCACCTCTCTCTCTCCCTTTCTCTCTCTCTCCCTCTATCCATCTCTCCATCTCCTTCTCTCTCCCAGCCATGTTTTAATACCTGATGTTTAAAAGTCTGATTTACCGTCTTCAGACCTGTAACTCTCTGAACATCTTTCCTCCGTTTGATCCACAGAGCGTCGCCTCCATCGTGTCCTTTGCGTCCAGAAGAGCTCGACTCTCTCAGCGACTGGTCCAGCTGTCTCTGCCCAGACTGAAGGAGAGCAACATCTGCTACGAGCTCGGACGTCCGGAGGAATCAATCTGGACTGTAAGAGCATCTCAGAAAACTCAAAATTCATTAATATCAAGCTGTTACTTTAGGATAACAGTCCTCTAAAACTGTCTCAGCTGTAACAAACATAAAAGCAGAAAACAGATATTTTCCAGCCGTTTGAACCAAATTTCTGTCATAAATTGTGAAGTTCAACAAGATGAAAAGTTCTTTGAATAAATTATGGAACTTTCCAATCATTGTCATCAGCCAAATTACTATTTGATGCACTCTCTGCTTGTGTACAGTTTCCAGATGTTTATTGGCCAAACGTCTTTATGATCTGTCGTCTGGTTCTTATTTAGTATAATTAAGAGCTTTTAAGACATGAGTTTTGGGTCATTACTTTCTGAGTTTTCTCTGGCATTTTCTCCTTAAATGCCTTCAACACTTTCTTCTTGCTGAGGTCACTGTCATTATATTTTACATTATGTGCCACACATCTGTCAAGAAGCTTCTAATATCATTATTTGTAAAAACAGATTTCAAGTGCAGCGAGGAAAGCCGTGGCAACTACTCGAGTTGAAACGCTGGCGACACCGAAGCAGCTTTCCGAGGACTACATCCCTCCACGAGAACCAGAGTGGAGCCGGAAAACCTGAGCTACCCTCGGCATCACTACAAAATCAGTGCTGGTGTGTGTTCAGGGGAATATTTAACAGGAAACATACACTGTTAAATAGATTTTTCTGTTTTCATTATGTTACTGTAAAATTAACGGTTTCTTGCTGTTGCTGAAATTTACAGTTTGCTACTGTTTTTGTAAAAGCTGCAAAAATCTCTTATTTTTCTACCTAAACAGTGAAATGAATAGATTGTAGTTTATTATTGTTTATTTGTGGATGTTTACTCTGAACTGCATCAACTAATTAACTGCTACCAAAAAGGACAACAGAGATATTTTTCTAAACCTTGTGATTTGATCATTTCCTCCTGGGCAGTCTTGCTATAAAACACCATGTTTTAATGCACTGAATAAACACGGACTTTAACATCGCAACTTTAAATTTTAAGACAAATAATACAGGTTCAAATGTCTATGTTATTGATTTAAGAACAACCTGAAGAACATTTAAGACAAATAAACAATACAGTCTGAACAACAGGAGTGTGTGTTAAAGTTTACTTTTTAAAATAATAATAATGTAAATCTTTTACACGGCACCTATTTTCTTGTACCTTGTCCTCTCTACCTTACGTGAAGGTGGTGTTACATTTTATAATCTTTAATGAGTTACAAATTGTCACCTGTAAACCCAAACAGTTTAATAATTCAATGATGATTTCCGCAAGAACATGGAGCGGAGAAAATAGTAATTTAATTCACCTTGATTAGTGTCGGAGAAGCTTCCTTAACACGGTCAAAGCTGCTGTTATTATTTTGAGAGAACAACTTCCGCTGATTGGACCAATCAGAGGCGCAAGAGGCGGAGCAGCACCAACCAACCATTCAGCGTGCGTATGTCGTCATTGGCTGCAACGTACCTCGCCATTGGCCGTGAGCTTCTGGGGGGGGGAGCGAAGAGGGGGCGGAGAAACGACGCCGGAAAACAGATTTAAACCAAGTTTCGACAGTTGCCTCTGTTTGCTAGTACTGTGAGAGAACACCGTTACCGGGGAGGTCTGGGTACTGAAACAAATCCTGGAGCTGCTTTTTGGTCGTTAATGAAGAGGTCTGGGCCCTAAAACAAACTCTGGAGCTGCTTTTTGGCGTTAACAAAGAGGTCTAGATGCTAAAACAAACCCTGGAGCTGATGGTTTTTGTCGAAAACGAGTGAGATTGGACGCTGAACGGGGCGAAGGTAAGCAAACAGTTAGTGGCTAGCGTTAGCATTAGTGTTATCAGAGAGCGTTAGCATTAGCATTGCCTTGTAATTATATCCATTTCCAGTCATCTAAATCGCGTGGGTAAGTCGTTTTCATCGGTTTGTGGTCATTTTATATCATTTTGCGTCTCTGTCTGGCTGTTTTAAACCTGGGTGTTAGTATTAGCATGAGTAGCGAGCGTTAGCATTAGCGTCGAACGTTAGCATTAGCCTTATCTTCATATGACCTATCTGGGGGTTTTCCCTCCTTTTTATTTGCGTGGTTTAAAGTGTGTTTGTGTTTCTGTGACTAAAGAGTTCCTGCCATGAGTTGTGGAGGGTTGTAACTGTTTAGTAGTCAGTTTGTCTGTTTACAACTCCATTTGCATGTATTTACAGTTACTTTACAGGCAGTTTACTGCTTCTTTGTAAGTTTGTGCGCCATCTTGGTCATTTTAAGTCAGTTTATGACGGATTAACAAGTCGATGTGATCATTGTGTGTCTATTTGTGGTGGGGTTGCATCATCAACCACTTTGTGGTTGTGTCTTTGTAGTTTTGTGTCTATTCCAGGTCATTTAACGTTGTTAAATGTCTCTCTCACTGTCTCTTTCTCTCTAATTCTCACGCTTCTCTCTTTCTGCCTCCAAATATTTTGCATTCATGGTATATTTAAAGAGGTAACTATCAGTAAATAGTTGTCAGTGTTTTGTCTGTGGACAAATTGACTGTAGCTCTTCTCACCAAACAATATCAAACACATCAGACTAAACCGTACAAAACAATATCAAACCTACAAATAAAATATTGGAGACAGTTGTTCATAAGTGTGTTCATTATAACTGTTGGTCAGAGGGTGAAAAAATATCTTTACAGTGTTTAACAACCAGTTCTACACTTTACTTAAAAGTTTCACATAAGCAACTGGTGAGACCTTTGTAAATTTGATTGTTATTCATTAAATGAAAACAACACAAAACAGAGACATTTTAAATATGTGTCAATAAGAAGGAGGTTGAAATGTGAAATAATGATTCTGTGACTGTGTGGTGGAAGAAACTCTGACTTTTTACTGAAGTATAAGAAACAACACAAGTTAAAATCCTGTATTCAACTGATAGTGTTTATTGTTGTTGAGCAGTTCACAGTAACATACATGATTGCTTCAGTGATTAGTTGATAGACACACAATCAATATTCATTTGACTTTTTCTCAAATATTTGTTGTTGTTGGTTCTTCAGGAGGTGATGACAGTCAACTGTTGATTTTCTGAAGCAGCCTCTAATGTTTGTTAAATGTTGTGGTTCAGCTGTAATGTTGAATATTTCTCTGTGTTTTCATGGTTAAACTGTTGATGAGGAATAGGTAGTAGAGTATTGATCATTTTCCTTTGTATGTTTCTCTTTGATTTCCTCCAGGTGTCACCACTTCGTCCACCACATCGTCCTCGATCACAGAGACGTCATCCTCGATCACAGAGACATGGTCCATGATCGGAGAGACATTGTTGAGGATGAGGGAGACATCGTCCACGATCAGAGACGTCGTCTATGATCGCAGAGACCTTGTCAAAGACGAGAGAGACGTTGTCCATGATCAGAGACATTGTCCCATGCTTCGTAGAGACCTTGCGATAGAATCGGCGGAGACGGGGGTCACCGATTTGACGGCACTGCCCGCGATCATGGAGACATTGTTAATGGTCACAGAGACAGCGTCTAGGATCTCAGAGACATCGTCCACGATCACAAAGACATTGTCCATGATCACAGAGACTTTGTCCATAATCTCAGAGACATTGTCCGCGATCACAGAGACGTAGTCCACGATCCGAGTCTTCATACAGTGAAGAAGTTCTTCAAGACCAGGACAGAGGCCTCCAGGTAATTCACAGCTTTTCATCAACTGTCCAACACAGAGCACTGACATTAAACTGTTTATGTTCAGTATTCAGTTTATCAGAAAAGTGTTATAATAGAAGTAATCTGCTATATAAAAAATAATGTTTAGTAATCTGTATCAATAGAAGTAATAGTAAAGTAATTAGCAATATCAGAACTAAGATGAAATAGTCAAAGTAATCTGTTACTAGCTGTAATTTGCAACAGTAAAAGTTATCTGTAAATATAGAAGTAACATGTAATAAGAAAAGTAATATGTAATGGTAAAAGCAATCTAATATTAGAAGTAACAGTAAAAGTAATCTGTGATATAAAAGCAATGCAGAAGTAATAGTAATCCACAATAGATGTGAAAATGTCAAATGTTATTGTTAAGGATCAGTCAAAAGGGGATTGAAAAATATCTTAACTTCAGTTTGATTGTGCATGATCAGAAATTCTTAATTATGTTGTGTTGTGCTGTGCATGTGCTAGACACACTAGACTACACTGTACAAAACAATATCAAGTCTACAAATAAAATATTGGAGTGAGTTGTTCATTAGTGGGTTAATTTTAACGGTTGGTCAAAAGGTGATTTTAAAAATATCTTTAACAATCAGTTCTACACTTATTTATGTATTTCTCTGTGTTTTCATGGTTAGTGTTGATGAAGAATAGGTAGTAGAGTATTGATCATTTTCCTTTGTATGTTTCTCCTTGATTTCCTCCAGGTGTCACCACTTTGTCCACCACATCGTCCACGATCACAGAGACGTCGTCCACGATCACTGAGACATGGTCCATGATCGGAGAGACATTGTTGAGGATGAGGGAGACATCGTCCACGATCAGAGACATCGTCTATGATCGCAGAGACCTTGTCAAAGACGAGAGAGACGTTGTCCATGATCAGAGACATTGTCCCATGCTTCGTAGAGACCTTGCGATAGAATCGGCGGAGACGGGGGTCACCGATTTGACGGCACTGCCCGCGATCATGGAGACATTGTCAATGGTCAAAGAGACAGCGTCTAGGATCTCAGAGACATCGTCCACGATCACAAAGACATTGTCCATGATCACAGAGACTTTGTCCATAATCTCAGAGACATTGTCCGCGATCACAGAGACGTAGTCCACGATCCGAGTCTTCATACAGTGAAGAAGTTCTTCAAGACCAGGACAGAGGCCTCCAGGTAATTAACAAACCGCTTTACATCAACTGTCCAACACAGAGCACTGACATTAAACTGTTTATGTTCAGTATTCAGTTTATCAGAAAAGTGTTATAATAGAAGTAATCTGCTATATAAAAAATAATGTTTAGTAATCTGTATCAATAGAAGTAATGTAAAAGGAATGAGCAATATCAGAACTAAGATGTAATAGTCAAAGTAATCTGTTACTAGCTGTAATTTGCAACAGTAAAAGTTATCTGTAAATATAGACGTAATATGTAATTAGAAAAGTATTATGTAATGGTAACAGTAATACTCGAGGTAACAGTAAAAGTAATCAGTAATATAAAAAGCAATGCAGAAGTAATAGTAATCCAAAATAGCAGTAAAAATGTCTTGTTTTAGTAAGACGTCAAAAATCTCAAAGATATCATAGTACAGTAAGGCATAAAATGTCAAATGTTATTGTTAAGGATCAATTAAAATAGGACTGAAAATTTCAGTTTGATCCTACATGATCAGAAATTCTTAATTGTGTGTATGTGCTAGACACACTAGACTATACCATACACATCTATCAATTCTACAATAAAATATTGGAGTGAGTCGTTCATAAGTGTGTTAACTTTAACTGTTGGTCAGGGGGTGATTTTAAAAATATCTTCACAGTTTATAACGAGCAGTTCTACACTTTACTTTTTTCACTTATTATTTTCACATAAGCTGCTGGTGAGACCTTTGTAAATTTGGTTGTTATTCGTTAAATGAAAACAACACAAAACAGAGACATTTTAAATATGTGTCAATAAGAAGGAGGTTGAAATGTGAAATAATGATTCTGTGACTGTGTGGTGGAAGAAACACTGACTTTTTACTGAAGTATAAGAAACAACACAAGTTAAAATCCTGTATTCAACTGATAGTGTTTATTGTTGTTGAGCAGTTCACAGTAACATACATGATTGCTTCAGTGATTAGTTGATAGACACACAGTCAATAATCATTTGACTTTTTCTCAAATATTTGTTGTTGTTGGTTCTTCAGGAGGTGATGACAGTCAAGTGTTGATTTTCTGAAGCAGCCTCTAATGTTTGTTAAATGTTGTGGTTCAGCTGTAATGTTGAATATTTCTCTGTGTTTTCATGGTTAAACTGTTGATGAGGAATAGGTAGTAGAGTATTGATCATTTTCCTTTGTATGTTTCTCCTTGATTTCCTCCAGGTGTCACCACTTCGTCCACCACATCGTCCTCGATCACAGAGACGTCATCCTCGATCACAGAGACATGGTCCATGATCGGAGAGACATTGTTGAGGATGAGGGAGACATCGTCCACGATCAGAGACGTCGTCTATGATCGCAGAGACCTTGTCAAAGACGAGAGAGACGTTGTCCATGATCAGAGTCTTCATACAGTGAAGAAGTTCTTCAAGACCAGGACAGAGGCCTCCAGGTAATTAACAAACAGCTTTACATCAACTGTCCAACACAGAGCACTGACATTAAACTGTTTATGTTCAGTATTCAGTTTATCAGAAAAGTGTTATAATAGAAGTAATCTGCTATATAAAAAATAATGTTTAGTAATCTGTATCAATAGAAGTAATAGTAAAGTAATTAGCAATATCAGAACTAAGATGAAATAGTCAAAGTAATCTGTTACTAGCTGTAATTTGCAACAGTAAAAGTTATCTGTAAATATAGAAGTAACATGTAATAAGAAAAGTAATATGTAATGGTAAAAGCAATCTAATATTAGAAGTAACAGTAAAAGTAATCTGTGATATAAAAGCAATGCAGAAGTAATAGTAATCCACAATAGATGTGAAAATGTCAAATGTTATTGTTAAGGATCAATTAAAATAGGACTGAAAATTTCAGTTTGATCCTACATGATCAGAAATTCTTAATTGTGTGTATGTGCTAGACACACTAGACTATACCATACACATCTATCAATTCTACAATAAAATATTGGAGTGAGTCGTTCATAAGTGTGTTAACTTTAACTGTTGGTCAGGGGGTGATTTTAAAAATATCTTCACAGTTTATAACGAGCAGTTCTACACTTTACTTTTTTCACTTATTATTTTCACATAAGCTGCTGGTGAGACCTTTGTAAATTTGGTTGTTATTCGTTAAATGAAAACAACACAAAACAGAGACATTTTAAATATGTGTCAATAAGAAGGAGGTTGAAATGTGAAATAATGATTCTGTGACTGTGTGGTGGAAGAAACACTGACTTTTTACTGAAGTATAAGAAACAACACAAGTTAAAATCCTGTATTCAACTGATAGTGTTTATTGTTGTTGAGCAGTTCACAGTAACATACATGATTGCTTCAGTGATTAGTTGATAGACACACAATCAATAATCATTTGACTTTTTCTCAAATATTTGTTGTTGTTGGTTCTTCAGGAGGTGATGACAGTCAACTGTTGATTTTCTGAAGCAGCCTCTAATGTTTGTTAAATGTTGTGGTTCAGCTGTAATGTTGAATATTTCTCTGTGTGTTCATGGTTAAACTGTTGATGAGGAATAGGTAGTAGAGTATTGATCATTTTCCTTTGTATGTTTCTCCTTGATTTCCTCCAGGTGTCACCACTTCGTCCACCACATCGTCCACGATCACAGAGAGTCTTCCAACAGTGAAGTTATCTGAAATCAGGACAGAGGCCTCCAGGTAATTCACAAACAGCTTTACATCATCTGTGCAACACAGAGCACTGACTCCCTTTCCCTCTCTCCTTCTCCCCCGTGTATCTGAAACAGACATGAAAACATTTCCAGAATATCATTGTTAGTTTATTCTTTTCAGTTTGACTTTACCTTACTATACTATGACATTTTTTCACTTTGTTGCCTGTGACATGCAGCTTAACGCAAAGGAACTATCTTAAAGCAGCCATCTTACCTTTCTCCACAGACACGCACACTAACAGTGTTTGTAGGTCAGGTTAGATAATTGTTTTTGTCATTTTGCTAAATAAATAGTTATTTATAGTTATAGTTAGTGTTTATAGTTATTTAGTTATAGTTAATATTTTTAAACCATGTCCAATGTCAGTACTCAGATCCAAACTGTTACTGTGTACATAGTCCTGTTTATACTGTTCATTGTTTATAACATTTATATATTTTTATCTTGTTTTGTGTCTTGTCTTGTTTATATCATGCCTTTTTCTATTTTTGAATTTCCCCGTTGTGGGACTATTTAAGGATTGTCCTACTCTTACTCAAATAAATATTTCTGAACACTGAATATTTTGCCAGTCTCTTTACTATTGTATGAATGTGAATATTTTTAGCCAGAGGTTGAGGTTAGGGTTAGGGTTAGAGTTTTTTAAAGAAGAAAAAGAAAGGTCAATTGTCTACCCAACGATTGTATTTTACTACATAAAACTACCCCTGTTCTTGTTATTCCTAATATTACAGATTACCTCTTACTTTTGAGAGACAGTATGGCATTTGTCAACACTGACCACGCAGTGTACTATGACATTTTTGCGTTTGATACTATCATGACATTTTTTGGCCGTTTTTGACACCTTACTATACTATGACATTTTTTGGTGGTTTTTGACACCTTACTATACTATGACATTTTTTGACCATTTTTCATACTTACTATACTATGACATTTTTTGTGCTTTTTGACACCTTACTATACTATGACATTTTTTGACCATTTTTCATACCTTACTATACTATGACATTTTTTTGACCATTATTTTGACATATCTTACTATACTATGACATT